>NC_068992.1:54167539-54168937 GCF_001194135.2 Octopus bimaculoides
TGTGTGTGTGTGTGTGTGTGTGTGTGTGTGTGTGTTACTGTCTCCTTGTAAGCGACTATCACCATTTTACAAGCAGCATCCTTCAGTTTCAATCTGCCATGTAAACATGTCTGACCATGGCAAAATATTACCTTGCTTAGACACATGCGAGGGTTGGTGACAGAAGAGGCATCTAGAACATGAAGAAAAAGAGAAAGAGAAGGTGAAGCAAGAGAGAGAGAGAGAGAGAGAGATAGAAAGAAATTGTGTCAGTGAGCAATTGCAACAAAACTTCTTAACACTTCATAATAGACAATATCATTAATATACAAGTGACTGAACCAGTTTTCTTCTTTTTTTAAACTTTTGTGAGCATGTATGTATGTGTTCGTATATAGCTAAGATGTCTTCTACAGTGTAAAAAAAATAGAATGAAAATAAAGGGAAAGAGGGGAAAAAGGAAGAGAGTGAGAGTGAAGGAAATGACAAGATATGGAAAGATATAAAAGTATGGATGAATAGATAAAACAAAAAAAGTTAGATTGAAAGAAAGTATGGGAGGAAGAGAAAGACAGAAAGAAAGAAAAACAGTAAGGGAGCTAGTTGTAAATCTGCCACAATAGTCAGATAAATGGAAGAGTATTCCGGATTCTATCCAACATTCCAAATATTTTAGACTCTACAGCTCCTGTCCATTGCCAAAACCAATATCTCTGCTAGATTGTCTTATCATTGTTTTGTTTGTTTTTTTTTCTGAACCATATTATTTATGCTATTTTATGTATGTTTGTGTGCCTGCATATGTTTGCCTACATACGTGTGTATACATACATACACACACACAGACACACACACACATAAAGATAGACAGATAGACATATCGATACATATATATATATATATATATATATATATATATATGTATTATATATATAATGTGTGTGTACACAAGTATGTGTGTGAGTTTGTGTCTGTTTATGTGTGATTTTATAGGATTTTTTTTTGGTGGGGGGGGTTCTTTCTTACCAGTGTCTTATTTGTTGCTGTTGTTATACTTTTTTCCAATTGTTGTTGTATTTCTTTGAAATGGTAATGTTGGTTCTCAATTGGATACTGACAGAGCAAAAGAAAAACAACACGGACACCACTTCCTTTGCTAATGTCATACAATCTTATTCTTTTTATATTTTTATCTTCTTTTTCTGTCACTTTCCTCTTGAAAGAAAGAATCATATATTTGCATACTCTTGTATATATATATACATGTATATATGTATGTATGTATATATATATATGTGGGGGGGGGGTGTATATATATGTATATATATATATACATATACATATACATATAGGTATATATATATATATTTATATATATACATATATTTGTATATATATATATATATATATATACATATA
>NC_068992.1:54169473-54173444 GCF_001194135.2 Octopus bimaculoides
ATATATATATATATATATATATATATATATAAAATCAATATGGACAGCAGTGTGTACTGTGTTACCAAAAAAGAAAACTATAATTGTCATTAAACATAACTGGGGTATTAGAACATCTAAGTTACTCTTATTTCTCTTATATCTAATCATATTTAGTGAGAATTATATATATCTATATATACATATATACAAATTCAGTGTGTGTTGCATTCCATTATTTGATGAATGAAAAAACATGTATAAACAAACGATGTAACATATACCGAATGTACATTTTTACATTCGGTATATGTTATATCATTTTTTTGTACATTTTTTCATTTATATATATATATATATAATTATAATTTTCTTTCAAAAAACATAGATAGCATAGAAGTGCTGAAGTTGAACCCAAGGCACTAGACAAGTATAACAGATGCAATAGAAAAGGCTCAAATCGGGCAGACTATGATTAACCCTAAGAAATTAACTTACATAGCCTTGGTCAGTCCGAGGCTATAGTAGATGAGATTTTCCCATGGTGCCATGCAGTGGGACTGAACCAGGAACCATATGGTTTGGAAGCAAACTTCTTACTACACAGCCATTCCTGTGAAACAACTTGTGTTTGTATCAAGTAGCAGAAATTCTGAAAATGTAACAAAGCACAATATTGAAGTCAAGTTCTCTTGCAATCTTGGGTTTTGGTAGAGGCACTAATAATGAGGGCCAAGTAAAAATTATTCTGGTCATTGTTTTCATTGTCATTGTCATCATCTTAACGTCTTCTTTTCCATACTTACAGGAGTCAGACCAAATGTGTTGAGGCAAATTAGGGCCATATGCCCATCCGTTCACTAAACCTCACTTGTTTCCAAGCTAGGTAATATTTCTCCATAGCTGGACATGTTTTCATGGAAAACTGGAAACAAACGACACTGCATATATGACAGTGACACTTGTTTACAACAATAATGCAATGTCAAGACAAAGAGACACCATCTCACACATCCAAATAATCACACACCCACATATACACTGAGCTTCTTTCAGTTTCCAACTACCAAAAACACTCTCAAGGCTTGATTGGCTGTAGTAGAGGATACCCTTCATCATGATCTGATTAGGTAACTTGTCTGGACCAAAGCTGTGCTTCCATGTCAGATTTTCAAACTGGATGAAGTGGTTTGAATGTTTGGCTTGGTTTTTTAAGTCATGTTGGTTTTTCACTAGCTGAATTCATTCATCTGTGCATGCCATGATTACAGATGAGAGCAATTGCTTGCTGAATAAACTGGTTGATCCTGGCTGTCGACAGTTTCTTGTCTGTTCATCTGCTCAGCATTTAATGATATTCACCATTGATTCAATAAGGTCATTCACCAAAACAGTTAACATCTACCATGCTGCACCTTATGATCTCAATATACTCTGCTTGGCTCAGGTGGTTACGTATTGTTTAACCTATAGCTGGGACCTGACAAAATCCTATTACTTTGAATCAGAAAAAGACATATGAACAATTTTGGCTAAGAAGTGGTTCCACACTACTCAAACCCTGGAACTCCTGAATCAGGGCCCCATTATCGGATGCAGTTTAATGCCATACCCAATACAAAATACACGCTTAATCAGATCTCATTATGTTAATGTTATGTTAAAATATTCTTAAATCTACCAGTGTAGCAGATTTATGAAGACATTATTGATTTTTATTTAGTTCTCCTATTTCTTTATATATTTATGTTCATCTTATCAGGCATTTTGTGTTGTTTTCTCCTCTTTTATTCTTTTTTTCTTTTTTGTTCTGTATTTTTTTTCATTTTGCTTTCTTTGATCTGCGTTGTCTGTTCTTGTTTCATTGTTGTTGAAATGTTTTTTGCCGTTGTTACAAATATAAATATAATAAAAAAACAATTCTTCCATCAACAACACATCATCTTCATCATCATCATCATCATTGTCGTTGTCATAATCATCATCATTGTCGTCATCATCGTTATCATTGTCATCAGATTCATAATCCTCACCGTCACCACCATCATGATGTCATTATCATCATCATCATCATCATACTCGTTGCTGTTGTCATCGTCATCATTAACATTATCAGCATCACCACCCTGTTGTCATCGTTGTCATCATCTTCATCATCTTCAGCGCTTTGACCACCATCACCATCATAATGATCATCATTAACATCATCAGTATAATTATCGACAATATCATCTCAAATGACATCATTCTCATGAAACAGCAATCACATTATCATCATCATCATCATCATTATCACCATCATCATTATCACCATCATCATTAACTTCGTCAACATGTTAAGCATAATAGTTCTTAAAATAAATAGTGTTAGTAACAGAAGTTAGGCTTCCATAGGCTGGCAGAAACATAGAAAGTGCTGGAGGGACAAAATACATATGGAGGACCTTGTTATTAAAACTCCATGATAAGGGTTTCAAATCAGGAGTGATTGATTTACTTCGTATTGTTATACAGGTGAGAAAGTAAATAACAGGTTGTAGTGCGGTTGAGCTTCCATAGATAATATGACTGTAGAAATGCCATATATACATATATAAAGAGAGAAAGGGTTACATGCTCCAAAATGCATTATAGATGTTGAATTATATTGAGGTTTGGTGATTGTGGGTGTCAATGCAATTAGTCTACTTCAGTTTTGTGTTAAATAAATTTTGAATAACATTAGCCATATGAACTGAAACATTATTATCCTGGACGTGTGTGCTACCATCTTGAAACAATGTTTGTAACAAGACAGATATTATCAGCCAAAATACTCTGATAATCCTTGGCATTAACTCTACCATGAAGAACAATTAAAGGGGCTTGATAATTCCATAATATGACTGCCCAAATCATTGCAAAACCACCTCCATACTTCAGGGTAGAGCCAAACAGTAAGGGTTGAAAGCTTCTTGGGTTGGTTCTAGGCTTATGCCCTAAGTTCGAAAAAGGAAGAATGAGGGATCATCAGAAGATATGACATTGTTCCATCGAGCCATTAACCAATTCTGATAATCTAGGCACCATTTTTATTTCCAACTTAGCAGTGTTGATAGGGAACAGGGAAGGTTTTGCAATGGCAGCTCTCCTATGATATCAAGCTTTATGGAACTCACATTGAACAGTTTTGGCTGACACAAGGTAGACAAGGTGATGGTTTAGCACTACTATCGTTTTTGCTGCCATAGTTTGATGGTTTTTAGATGATTTTTTATATTCCACTATTCAGTGCTATCTTTCAGTGAATTTTATCTTCAACCCATAATTATGCTTGCCTACCCTGATTATGGAATGTCAACAGGATTTTAGTGACTGAAGCACCAACCAACGGTGCTTCAAATTTGTCCACTTTGGAAATCAGACACATTAATAATATTAATGTATTTAAATATAAATATCTGCAAAATAAGAAAGAATGTAGTCTCTATCATGAAGCATAAGAAATACTTGAAGTATATGAAGATTTATATATATATATATATATATATATATATATATATATATATACACACACAGAGTAGAAGAGTTCTGAATTTGTCATACTGCCATAGATAAATAGAAAGTAATGTTTCCATTATGGAGTCGAACACATATAAACTGATATATGTATGCATACACACGCACACAAACATACACACACACATACATACATTTATGTAGATATATATACATACTTATTTACAACTATTCAATGTGTTCTGTATAGGAGTGGTCCAAGACAATATGACTGTGTCTGTAAAATGTATTTGTACATGAGTAAATGCAAGTGTGCATTACAATATGCTTTTAAACTTGCATAACTGAATTTAAGTATGTGTGTGTGTATATATATATGCATGTATACTGATGCACGTATGCATAGATGTACATATATTTACAGTCACACTCATATATGTAGACATACATGTATATATATGTATATATATATATATGTATATATTTATATATAT
>NC_068992.1:54173454-54173780 GCF_001194135.2 Octopus bimaculoides
AAAGCGGACGTTAAACGATGATGATGATATATATATGTATGTATGTATATCTATATATACATATATATGCATATATATATATACATATCTATATGCATATATATACATATATATACATATATATATAAGATAGATAGATACATACAAAGAGATTTATATATGCATATGTGTAGAGTTTGAATGCATTCAAATATCTAAAGCTAAACTATGCATATAAATTAGTGTATAAAGTATATTTAGCATATATATGTATACATATATGCATATATATACATATATATATATATATATATATATATATATATATATGTGTGTGTATATATATA
>NC_068992.1:54175226-54177610 GCF_001194135.2 Octopus bimaculoides
TATATATATATATATATATAAACAAGAGTTCTATGTGTTTATATATATATATATATATATATATATAAACACATAGAACTCTTGTTTTTTTTTTGCAAATTCCTCCTCTGCATTCATTACTAAATTTTAACGATGTGTAATTAGCCCCCTATGTACATACACACACATATATATATATATATATATATACGCTGAAACATACATACAGGTAAAAAAACACACCTGTACACACTTTCATTTGCATTAGTATACATTTGAATATGTGTGTGCTTGCATGGATACATTCATATATATATATGTATATATATATGTATATATATATGTGTGTATATATATATAGGTGTATATGAATATGGATGGATGGCTGTATGCATGTGTGTATGCATATAAAACAGTATATTTTATAATTTTATGTGGGTATGGGGCAGGGTGCATATTTATGTGTATGCATGAGACAGTCTTGTATGTGTAGTGTTGTATCATTCTTTAAGAATCTATAGAATAAGTATGTACATATTCATGCAAATAAGAGGCTTATCAATACAGCATTGAAAATACGAAGATATAAGATGCATAAGGGGATACTTAGAGATAAAATATACATTTTTTTTATGTATGTATCTTTACATACATATTTCAGTGTTCATAATATGTAGGTGTGTGTTTTTGCAGAAATATATAAATGATATGTATCTCTGCATATTCATACATATATATATATATATATACTTATGCATATATATGTATATACATATGTATCAATTTATATATATGCATATGTATACTTGTATATATATATATTATTTTATATATATACATGTATTCATATATATATATATATATATATATATATATATATATATATATATGTATGTATATTATGGGTGGGTGTACCTATCTATATTTTTGTTTACTTACCTACCTATTCATTCGTTCAATTATCTATTTAATATCTGTCTGTCTACCAGATTCCGTCATTTTGTCTGCCTATCTAACTATCTATCAATGCACTTGTGATTGTGTGTATGTGTGCATCTGTCTCCCTCATATATATATAAACACAAACACAAAAACACGCACACAGATACAAGCATTATATTCGCACCTACATGCATATTGTATATAGATGATTGCATTGTGAATGGATTTCATTGACAAAAACCCAAATTAGCCCATCATATATATATATATATATATATATATATATACATGCATACATATATATATATATATATATATATATATATATATATACATACATACATATATGTGTGTGTGTAAATTTGTGTTTGTGTTTCTCTCCCACCACATCTTGGCAACAGGTGTTGGTCTGTTTATGTCGCCATCAGCTGTTTAGCAAAATTGACCAATAGAATAAGTGCCAGGCTTTAAAACTGAAGTAGGTACCAGGTCAAGTAATTTGACTAAAATTCTTTGAAGTGATGCCCCAGCATGGCCACAGTAAAATTACTGAAACAAGCATATATATATATATATACAAGTATATGTATGTATGTAATGAAGAGTAAGTAAGAGAAACCACTTGGATTGCGCAGTACAGCAAAAATGAATAATGATAAATCAAATAACCTATAAGAAGAATTCTTGATTAATTGACTTTATCTCTACTTCAAAACATGGTACACAAATTCCTTGGGGACCATTGGTACCTTCTCCATATGAGGAGATATTCTCAGGAATCAAGAACTCTCTAAAACTAAAATGACATTAAGCAGAAGACTGCATATTTGGCTGAAGAGAAGAGGATAGCTGGCCATACATGTTTCGGCTTCAATAAACATCATCAGCACAGCGATTATCCTAATTTATCTTCAGCTTATAAAACACTTTCTATGACTTGCATACATACATACTTAAAAACATATATTCATCCATATATAGGTACATACATACAACTTTTTTGTATAAATAATAAAATACCAAAGAAAGTATTTAAGCAGGTATAATCAGTTATAATCACATTTAAATTGATGGTAAAGATGTATACAAAGTTGTCATGTCCTCTTTTAAAATACCGTTACTATCATTTTTTTCCTCTCATAATATATTTTCATTATATGGTTATATTTCTTCATTTCACACGCAGCTTTTTAATAGTTAGCAACTATTTTAAATACCTAGTAATTTGTTTTAAGCTTTCATATTTTTTAACACTTAAGTGTACTTCTAAGTGTGTCTATAAAGTTACAAATTCAATTACATATGTATGCATACACACATACATGTACATGCTTGCACAAAACCATACACAGACATGCAAAGAACACTTGCATATATACTTATATTATATCTATATCTATATAAATATATATATGAATATATATAGATATATATATATGCATGTATATATATATATATATATA
>NC_068992.1:54177710-54178041 GCF_001194135.2 Octopus bimaculoides
AAATATATATATATACATAGGTATATATGTATATATGTGTGTGACTATTTTGCATCTTTTACTTGCATCAGTCAATCATTTGGCTACTGCCATGCTGGCATACCAACTTGAAGCATATTTATTTGAATTAATCAACCCTAGTACTTATCTTTTGCCAGCTTGCTACCTCTTCTGTTGGTATCTTTTGCCAAACTGCTAAGTTAAGTGATGTAAACACATCAACACCAGTTGTCAAGCAGTGATGGACACACACACACACACACACACACACACACACACACACACACACACACACACATATAGATATATATATATACGACAAGTTTCTTTC
>NC_068992.1:54182326-54182742 GCF_001194135.2 Octopus bimaculoides
AAGTCCTGGAGTTGATTTGCTCGACTAAAGGCGGTGCTCCAGCATGGCCGCAGTCGAATAACTGGAACAAGTAAAGAGAGTATATATACACGTATATACTCACATATACACATATATACACCCAGATACACACACCATGCACACACACATATACACACACACATCGTATTTACCGATGCGTGTTATATACTCATATGATGTGCATATTTATATGTCTGCTTTGCTAATATATCACCCTTGAATGTTGTGTTACTATGAGATCCCATAAGCATGACAGCCATAGCTGTGCTTGGTGGGATTTGAACATTAATCATTTAAAACTAGAACAAATGTCAAAAGGAATTTTTCTCACATCCTATCAACAAGCCACCTTCAGTGTTGTGTAGGACTACATCACCAATTGTATGTGTTCCATA
>NC_068992.1:54183419-54184082 GCF_001194135.2 Octopus bimaculoides
ACACATATATACACCCAGATACACACACCATGCACACACACATATACACACACACATCGTATTTACCGATGCGTGTTATATACTCATATGATGTGCATATTTATATGTCTGCTTTGCTAATATATCACCCTTGAATGTTGTGTTACTATGAGATCCCATAAGCATGACAGCCATAGCTGTGCTTGGTGGGATTTGAACATTAATCATTTAAAACTAGGACAAATGTCAAAAGGAATTTTTCTCACATCCTATCAACCAGCCACCTTCAGTGTTGTGTAGGACTACATCACCAATTGTATGTGTTCCATATTTGGAGCACTATACTGAGATTTGAGAAAGATTGGCTGTTATCTCTAGCAGAGTGAGCAATACTATATCAGCTCCCATGTTGGCTCATAATCTGGTATGGTGAGCTAACAGTTTTATCAAACTTATTGCTTTTAGTTAGTTGCACAACATTACGAATGTATTGATTATTATTTGATCAGTAGCTTTGCTATATACAATATCATCGTAACTTCAATGAAATATATATGAAAGCAGCAGAAATACAAAGAAATAATAAAATATATTGTGTGTGTATATAAATGTTTGTGTGTGTGTTAATATATATGCGTGTATATATATATATATATATATATATATATATATATATATATACAT
>NC_068992.1:54185642-54189265 GCF_001194135.2 Octopus bimaculoides
AATGCCATTTTGTTCAGGACAGGCATAATTACCAACACAGGAACATGTATTATACATCAAAATGAAGCTGGTCCTGTGTGAATCACATCCCCACTTCTCAACATAAGTCACCATTTCTCTCAATAGCAATGTTCCACCTTCAAATGAGAGCATGTATCCCTGCCCTGTAAAAGTCTGCTGACTGTTCTTTGAGCCACTTCTTCACTACAGTTTTCACTTCTTCGTCACTAAAATAATTTAGCGCCTTCAGACTATCATCTCTTCGGCCCTATGAAAGAGGGTTTGAGAGACAAACATTATTCTAGTGACGAGAAAGTGACAACTGTAGTGAAGAATTGACTCAAAGAAGCCACTTCTATACATACATACATTCATACATACATACATACATACATATATATATATATAAAAGCGTAGGAGTGGCTGTGTTGTAAGTAGCTTGCTTACCAGCCGTAAAGTTCCAAGTTCAGTCCCACTATGTGTATGTATGAGTTTTCTTTAAGTTCTACTTGCAAGAAAGCAACAAGATGTTTTGAGTTAAGAAAGTTCTTGGTGTTTGAAAATACGTGGTTGAGTTAGTGTGTTGGCAGCACTGTTGGTGCATCTATTCACATATGAATCTCAAATGGAAAATCTTCACTGTGCCACAAATAGATTTGATTTGGAGAATCCACATTCTTTTTTTTTTTTTTTGTTAGCTCTTTCACCATGAAACTGAGTATTAAAATTTGTTAGTACATAACCTAATGCACCAACGATGGTAGGTACAAATGAGAATTCATAGTCAGGGTATCAGCATTGTAAGTTCCACATTAATTCACCATATGTATGTATGTATGCATGTATGTACCCATATATAAATGCCTGTATGGATATTAAATTTCATATATTTATTTATACAGATGTATATATAAATACATATGGGTTTGGGTGTGAGTCAGTACATGTTTGTGTCTGTTGATTAAGAGCAGGTGTGGCTCTGTAGTCAAGGAGCCTGCTTCGTAGCCCTGTGGTTTTGGGTTCCATCACACTGTGCAACACTTTGGGCAAGTGTTTTCAATTATAGTCCTGGGCCAACAAAAGCCTTGTGCACTGATTAGGTAGATAGAAACTGAAAGAAGCCCAACGTATATTTGTAGATATGTATATGTATATGAGTGTGTGTGTGCATGCATCTGTGTATACTGTTATCTAGAAATAATGGGATTGATGTTGTGAGTTTTAATTGAGCGAAAACCCCTAAAGCTCCACGAGGCTCCGGCAGGGGATGGTGGCGAACCCTGCTATACTCTTCCACCACAACTTTCTTTCACTCTTACTTCCTGTTTCTGTTGTACCTGTAATTCAAAGGATCAGCCTTGTCACACTGTGTCACGCTGAATATCCCCGAGAACTACATTAAGGGTACACGTGTCTGTGGAGTGCTCAGCCACTTGTACGTTAATTTCACGAGCAGGCTGTTCCGTTGATCGGATCAACTGGAACCCTCGACGTCGTAAGCGACAGAGTGCCAACAATGGGAAAGATACAAATGGGCAGCAACAACACACAAGTGAGGATTGCTTGGTTCCATTTTTTTGAAAATATATGGGAAAATGTTAGCTTACTCAGAAACCAGCTGGAATTGGTAAAAGAAAGGATATTTGTCATTAGAAAAATCTACCAGTAGAAATCCTATCTGATGAATTCAGACATGGAAAGTGGGCATTAGAAAGGCGACGAGATGGCAGAATCGTTAACATGCCAGGCGAAATGCTTAGCAGTCTTTGTGTGTTATCAAGCCATCCAACCCATGCCAGCATCGAAAAAGTATGTAAAGTGATGATGATGGTGATGATGAAGTATTGTGTGTGTGTGTGTGTGTGTGTGTGTGTGTGTGTGTGCGTGCATCTTGAAGTCAGTTCAAGATAAATACTAGCAACCATCAAAGATTAGGAGCAGATAGTAGACACAGGAAAAGAAGTGGGGTAGACAGAGAGACAAGGAGAATGGAAAAAGAAGTAGATAGATAGACAGACAGACAGGTAAGCAGAGAGACAGATAGATAGATAGATAGATAGACAGACAGGCAGGCAGGCAGACAGATAGACGAACTGGTAGACAGACAGACAGATAGATAGATAGATAGATAGGGACAGACTAACAGAAAGTCAGACAGCTAGATAGATAAGCAGACAAATAGATAGGGAGATAGCTAGATGGGCAGAGAGAGAGAGAGAGAGGCAGAGAGACAGAGAGGGATAGAGGGAGACTAAAAGAGCCAGAGTGATGGAGAGAAAGAGAGAGGGGGAGGGGAGAGAGAGAGACAGAGCGAGAGGCAGAAAGAGAGAGATATGTGGGCAGAAGATTTTAAATGTCAGGGCAGTTTAACAAGATAAGAAGCCAAGAAAGACACACAAATTGGATGACAGAATAGAAAGTGCTAAATATAATAACATATGGTTGTATTATATATTCCAACTGAATATTCCTGGTGTGAGCTGTCTGTAATATTTCTTTCAACACCAGTGAAAATTTGAGAATCTAGGAATTGATGAAAGATCCTAAGTACCACATATACCAAAACGCCAGCAAGTGGGAGAGCCTCTGTTTCGTCTCATAATGAAATCTCCATCAGGCGTGGCTGTGTGGTAAGATGATTGCTTCCCAACCACATGGCTCTGGGTTCAGTCCCACAGTGTGTCACTTTGATCATTTGAGCAAGTGTCTTTGCTATAGCCTCAAGCCAACGAAAGCCATGTGAATTGATTTGGTAGACAGAAACTGAAAGAAGCCCATCAGATGTATGCATATGTGTGTGTGTGTGTGGTTGCGTCTGTGTTTGTCCCCACCATCACCACTTGACAACTGCAGTTGGTGTCTTTACATCCCTGTAACCTAGCAGTTCAGTAAAAGAGACTGATAAAATAAGTAGTAAGCTTGAAATTAATTTGTTTGACTGAAACTTCTTTAGGCGGTGCTCCAGAATGGCCACAGTCAAATGACTGACACAAGTAAAAGAACAAAACAATAAGAGAAACTGTTAAGGATTATTTTAGGAAAGGACACATCAGAGACTTCTTTGCTGCATTATGGACCACGGGGCAGGGGAATCAATGCATTAGACTCCATAGTATTTATTGAATGTAAGCCACAGCATACACAGATCAGAAGTGAGGGCACCAGGCAACTGACTAGTGTACCCATGCATTAGAACAATGCTGGGATATATCTAATGGTGTAATTCAAGGTACATTGTTAACTGAGAGAAAAAAAAAAACAAAAAGCAGAATGGCTGTGAATTGAATGGTCTTCGATTAAAAGGCCTGCTTGATCAGGTTGTTGATCAGGGGTGGGGGTCACACAAAAACAGCAACAACAACAGTTAGCCGATATAAAGGATAACTAAAGTCAGGGCAATATAATTGACAGCTAAAAAGTTAGGGATATTAGCATGGAGGCGCAGGAGTGGCTGTGTGGTAAGTAGCTTGCTTACCAACCACATGGTTCCGGGTTAAGTCCCACTGTGTGGCACCTTGGGCAAGTGTCTTCTACTATAGCCTCGGGCCAACCAAAGCCTTGTGAGTGGATTTGGTAGACGGAAACTGAAAGAATCCCATCGTATATATGTATATATATATATA
>NC_068992.1:54189493-54191152 GCF_001194135.2 Octopus bimaculoides
ACATGTGTGTGTGTGTGTATGTTTGTCCCCCCAGCATCGGTTGACAACCGATGCTGGTATGTTTACGTCCCCGTAACTTAGCAGTTCGGCAAAAGAGACTGATAGAATAAGTACTAGGCTTACAAAGACTAAGTCCTGGGGTCGATTTGCTCGACTAAAAAGGTGGTGCTCCAACATGGCCGCAGTCAAATGACTGAAACAAGTAAAAGAGTAAAAGAGAGAGTATGGCATTATTTTAGATCATAATTCTGCTCAAACAGAGCTGATCCCGGGGCTAAACTACAGCAACACCAGCCAGGACATCAGTACAGATTGATAGGACAAAGCAGATTTCGTTGATTTAATTGTGTATGTAAGGCGGGGGGAGAATATATTCACATGGAATTTTAAAAAAAGGAAACAAACACAATTATGTTTATAAACTTGCCTTCTTTCTTTTTAGATTTCATTTAATGAAAATATATGTCTCTCCCAGTAGTATGTTTGGTTCCTTGCCAGTTATTAAAACACATTTCCTCCTTTTTCTCACTGTGTGTGTGTGTGTGTGTGTGTGAGTGTGTGTGTGAGTATGGGTATGTATGTGTATAATTATATATACATACATGGATATATATATATATATATATATATATATACATGCACATATGCATTTATATAATCATATATACATTTGTGTGTGTGTGTGTGTGTGTAAATATGTATATATAATGGGAGAATTCCTTTTTTTATAACAGTATGTGTGGAATATATTTCTACTGAAAAATGGATTACTTGATATATTTCATTTTCCTCTTTGCGCCACTAACAAATTTACACTAGGAAACAGATACGTTATACATACAAAAAAAAAGTGCATACACACACACATATATGTGTGTGTGTGTGTGTGTGTGTGTGTGTGTGTGTGTGTGTGTATATATATATAGGAGTGTATATATGTGTGTATGTATATGACTGTAAGTATGTGTATAAAAGTACATGATTATCCCTTTATTTCTTAACAGTAAATTTGTTTGTGACACATAGACAAGAATCATATAAATATACATAAAAATGGAATATATTTCATTCATTCTGTTGTAAAAAGGTATAAAAAAAAAAGAAAATAAAAGAAAACAGTAAAAATATACTACTGTTTTCCTGACATTCTGAGGAGACTTTTGCTGATAAGAAAATGGTAAAACTGCAATGAGAATAAAAGAAACAAACATGAAACATTGTTGGTAAAGGCATTACAAAAGAGATCTAAGGGCAGATTTCAGAATGCTAATGGCAACTGGCGTTTACAGAATGAATATATGCAGAAAGAGTTATATGGAAGCTTTATGATACAGAAGCAATATGGATGAAAGTTTGCCACTCTCTGTGTTGAATTATAGAGATATATGCGATGAGTGCTTTCATATCCATGTACTGACTCTCACAAACATATACACAAACACACAAAAAACATGTGTGAACTCATACACACACATACTCACACACAAATACATACACTCAAATACAACTCATATGCAATTGTATTTTGATAAACTGAAGTATTTCCTCTAGCATTAAGGTTATGAGGTGGTCATGCACTAAATGTTTGTCAACTAGAAAGACATCAATATAGATAAATTTACACTCGTACATATAGAAATACATATATATATATATATA
>NC_068992.1:54191484-54193413 GCF_001194135.2 Octopus bimaculoides
CCCACACATAATAATCAAGGGGGTTGCAGTTTGGGGAGTTAGGTGGCCAGATGTTAGGGGCGATGTAGTTGCAGAAATTGTCTGACAGCCATGACTGGGTTCTGCTGCTTGTGTGGCATGGTATAGAGTCTTGTTGCTAGACACAAGGTCTTCCAGCAGGAAGACTTGATGTAGGTCTCCATGTTGAGTCTGAGGCTGTGTGAGAAGATGAATGAAAGCACAAC
This sequence comes from Octopus bimaculoides, assembly GCF_001194135.2. Classification (NCBI taxonomy): domain Eukaryota; kingdom Metazoa; phylum Mollusca; class Cephalopoda; order Octopoda; family Octopodidae; genus Octopus; species Octopus bimaculoides. Next base: position 54,191,709 of record NC_068992.1, read on the forward strand.
TTCACCATCACTAGTGAACACTCCAAACACCATGATGTTGACTGGATGTTTGATTTTTATCACTCTCAGTTCATGTTTTTGGGACATGGCAAGTCAACGGTTGTTCTGTGTGTTCACCATTTGATCCTGGCAGAAATTTTTCTCGTTTCAGAAAAACCAAAGCATGTTGAATTGGAGGAGATGCTTGAGTTTGTTCAAAAGTTTTATAGCATGGTCTGTCCTGTTCTCCTTGATGGCTTGGTATAAAAATTGGCCCCTTTCTCATCTTGCATGAGGAATACCAAATGTCTTCATGCACTACCTGCCTATTAAGAAACTCAGACACACCCATGTCCCTAACAATGGACTTGATTGACTTGGAGGGATTGTTACCAATCATGGCCTGGATCTCACCAACAAATTCAGGAATTCTTTTCTTATGAGAACAATCAGAGTGAGTTTTCCGAGCTGCCGTGCCTTCGTAATCACCCTTAAACTCATCCATCTCTTTTCAAATCCTCTACACTGTCCTCAGATTGACACCAAAACACACTGAAATGTTGAAGCTTCCAACGCGAATATCACTGATATTTTTTTCCTGTCATGTCTGTAATAGATTTGTGACTATTCAGTGGTACAGAAGTATTTTTAACTTTTATTTTAGCGATGTAGGTGCTCATGTAGTGCCCTTGTGTATATATGTACATATCTAGTATTGTATGTATATATATATATATATATATACTATGTATGTGTGTGTGTAAATATATATATATATATATATATATATACACACACACACACACACACACATATATCCATGCTGGTGCCATGACAAAAAGTGCTCAGAACACTCTGGGAAATTCATGGTGTTAGAGATAGGCATCTGACTGTTGAGTTCATGCCAAACATCAACACAGCCCTCTGGCTTTCTGTTGGTATCAATCTGTCCTACCCATGCCAGCATAGGAAGAGAGACATGTAATGATAATGATGATGGAGACGATGATGATATATGTATATATACATATAAATGTATATGACTGGCATGTTGTTGGTTACAATGAGTGTTGCAGTCAATCCAATCAACAGAACAGCCTACTCTCATGAAATTAATGAGGAAGTGACTGAGCACTCCACAGACATGTGTACCTTTAACATAATTATATAATTCTCAGAGGGATTCAACATGACACAGAACGTGACAAGGATGCTCCTTTGACATACTGGTACACCTCATTTTTACCACCTGACTGGACTGAAGCAATGTAAAATAAAGTGTCTTGTATAAGGACACAATGCATCACCAGGAATCGAACTCACGAGCTTGACACTCAAATCATTAACCAGATACCCTAACCACTAAGCCATGCACCTTCACTACATGTCTATACAAAATATATGATTTTTTTTACATATATATACATGGCTATATATGTGTGTATGTGCATGTATATTTGTGTATACAACTTCCCAAAAATATTACACAAAAAAAAGTTGGAAAGTGTACTTAGAATGAGATGTAGAATTTTATGAAATTATTACATACGAAAAATGGTTAGAGAAGTTCGTAGCTCTATATGTGTGTGTGGGAGGGTTTGTTTGTGTGTGTTTTTGTGTTTATTTATGTATGTATATTATGCATTATATATATATGTCATATTATATATATACATATATATGTCATATTATATATATATATATATATATATATATATATATATAT
>NC_068992.1:54193688-54195790 GCF_001194135.2 Octopus bimaculoides
TATATATATATATATATATATATATATATCAGTTTCTTAAGTGAATTGCTGGAATAAATGCATGACATGTACCATTAGTCATGTATTTCATAATGGATGCAGACAAAAAATAAATAACGTAAGTCTTGTTGCATGCATACACACACATGCACACACGCACACACACATATACACACACCTACATGTGCACACATGCTGAAATATGTATGCATAAACTCAGCTTGTTCTGTCTGACATACTTATGTACATGTTCTCACATTTATACAGGAACACCAACTTAATACAAACTGAGATACTATAAAAATCCAATTGTATGTTTATCAAAAATAGCATTTTACTGCTTTGCACCTGTCTGCATTTACATGCAGGGCTGCTGCACATGGTAGCAATACATAAATCAGAATATACCGGAAAAAAAATTTCGTTTCCATATTGTAGCTATTTCTATCTTAGACATTGCAAACATAGGGAGGACAGAACAATTGAATATGTTACAGTATTTGACTTGTAATTATATGCTTTTATATTCCCAAGGAAGATTAGGGTAAAAATTGATTCCAAGAAAACTTAAAACTCCGACCTTAAAAAATGTAGTTACATAGTGCTAGACATCTTGTGTCTTGTTGTACCACCTCTATTGTACAAATATGGTCATTGTTGTTGTTATTTTTACCTATGCCTTAGTGAAGGCAGAGGTATTGTTCTCAGTCATGTTTGTTTGTCCGTGGACAAAATATCTCAAGATAAATTTCACAGAGTGTCCAGAGCACTTTTGTCATGGTAATATGCATGCAGTTCAAGGTGGTGAGCTGATAGAAACATTAGCACGCCGGGCGAAATGCTTAGCGGCATTTTGTCTGTTGCTACATTCTGAATTCAAATTCCGCCGAGGTCGACTTTGCTTTTCGTCCTTTCGGGGTCGATTAGATAAATACCAGTTACACACTGGGGTCGATAATCCGTTTGTCTGTCCTTGTTTGCCCCCTCTGTGTGTAGCCCCTTGTGGGCAGAAAGGAAATGAGAAACATTACAATCCTGGGATCAAACAGACATGATGGATCATTTAGTAAACAACTTCACTTTTCTTTGTCTATTATTGAATCTTCTTTTCATTATTAGAAAGACCAAATGCGGTAAAGTACCAGTCAAATACCAGTAAAGTACCCGACAATTCAAACTGTTGATCTATCACATCTGTTTTATTTCAGCTTCATGTTAATCTCTCAAGTGCTCCACCTTTCTCTTATCATTGGTAACTTATTTATTCATTCATTTATATTTTTGTTTGCAAATATAATGAATGAATAAAAGAGAAAAAGTAAGTTCTTTAATCCATTTAGGTTATAAATGTACCATGCTATCATTCAGAAATGTTTAATTCATGCAGAATTCCTAGAACATGTCAGCTTCACTGAGTCCATCAATCTTCAAAAGTTACACATGGGAGTAGTTTAACTTAGCACTACTGTAAGCTTAGGAAAAAAACATTTGGCAATTTTCTAGCGTTCCTCAATTATTTATTAGGAAAGTGAGCCAAGATCATCCACCCTTTTACACCTGTTTACAAATAAGTAGACTGGGTTGCGTTATTTCATAGCCAAGCGCAGTTTTTGCTGTTATGCACATAGTGCAACACCTGACGAGTGTTGTGCTTGAGTTTTAAAAATTGTTTAAAAAATGATAAATTAAGTGCAACACTTTATCCAATTCCTTCCTAGAAAAAGAATCTCTCTGCTACATACAAATGAATATATTTATGTGTATATACGTATGTGTGTATGTGCATGTGTATAAATATATATATATATGTCAGTAAATAGTGGGGTTATGTTAACTGCACGTGGAGAAATAATAGGAAAATGAAAAATAAGGCAGAATGCTAAATTGGAAGCATGTTTTAATAAAGATTTCTAACCGGCCTTCATTGTGAAGCAAATTTTCAAGAAGGAGAATGAAAATGTTTTTTACAAAGAAGTACAAAATAAAGAAAATAATATATAAAAAAAAATAACATATAAAAAAAAATAATATATAAAAAAATAACTATACCAATACATTATATTGTCTTTGAGCTTTTGAAGTTCAATGGTAGTCCATGTATA
>NC_068992.1:54197224-54202224 GCF_001194135.2 Octopus bimaculoides
GAGGTGGCGGTTATAAAAAAAACACGGAAAGAAAAGTAACTTGAATTAAACTATCAATAGTTTTAAATGATTTTTGAAATGTTTTAACTCTTACCAGTACTGCTTCATTCACACACAAATACACACACACACACATGCACACACACACACACACACACACATATATATGATGGGCTTCTTTCAGTTTCTGTCTACCAAATCCACTCACAAGGCTTTGGTTGGCCCAAGACTATAGCAAAAGACACTTGCTCAAGGTGCCACACAGTGGGACTGAACCCAGAACCATGTGGCTGGTAGCGAGCTACTTACCACACAGCCAGTCCTGCGCCTATACATATATCTATCTATATATATGTGTGTGTGTGTGTGTGTGTTGTGTGTGTGTGTATGTATATATATATGTATATATATGGGAGAATATACAAATAATAACAACAGACGAGGACAGGTGGTGTAAATAACAAAAGGATATATTAGTATGATGCTCGGGAATACGGAAAGTCTTTGACGTTTCGAGCTACGCTCTTCAACAGAAAGAATACGGAGACAAGGAGAAAAACACGGAGAAAAAAAGTGCAGGTGTGGCTGTGTGGTAAGAACTTTGTTTCCCACCCACTTCTGGGTTCAGTCCCACTACATGGTACCATGGGCAAGTGTCTTCTACTATAGCCTTGGGCTGACCAAAGCCCTGCGAGTGGATTTAGTAGACAGAAACTAAAAGAAGTCCATCGAATATATAATTGTGTGTGTGTGTGTGTGTGTGTCTTTGTATCAGTGTTTTCCCCCACCACTGGTGTGGGTGCATTTACATTCCTGTAACTTAGTGACTTGGCAAAAGAGACTGATAAAATAAGTACCAGGCTTACAAAAATAGTACTGGGGTTGATTCATTTGACTAAAGACTGTTCAAAGGAGAGAGAGAGAGAGGGGGAGGGAGAGAAAGAGAGTAAGAGAGCTTAATAAACGTTAAAGAAAAGATTCTAGGGAAGTTTTTATATTGTCAGGATTGTGACAGAAACAAATACAAATAAGCACCATTCTGCAATGTGACACTAATACTACTACTACTACTACTACAACCACCAACAACACTGACACCACCATTATTACTACTATACTTACTACTACTACTACTACTCACTTATATAAAAAGTATGTAGTCTGTGATATGAAGAGTAAGTGAATGTTAGTATTCTATCAGAGATATTTATATTTACAAAATGTAGCCATTTCGATAAGTATCTGCTGAAAATCTGCAATTTAAAAACACCTCATTCTCTTCTCTTCTTTCTCTCATTCTCTCTCTCTCTCTCTCTCTCTCTCTCTCTCTCTCTCTCTCTCTCTCTCTCTCTCTCTTTCTTTCTTTATCCATCTGTCTGTTTATCTCAATTTTCTCTTCCCTCTATCACTACTTTTCTGTCATTCCCTCTTTCTTTCTCTTTCCTTCATCCCCTATTTTCTCATTTTCCCTTTTTCTCACATTTTCTCTTCTTCTCTCTCTCCTCTTTATCCTTCCACCATCTCTCCTATTTCTCTTCCCCTGCTTTCCTTTCTCTCTCTCTCTCTCTCTCTTTCATTGACCATTCAATTTACTAACAAATTCAACAGCAGATGTCTGATCTACAGCTTCCTGCTCAGTGCTACATGTATACATGTATTCAATAGTCTACAGCACAGAAAAATGGACACTCACAAAGAGAGATAAACAAACAAACAAACAAACAAACAGAGTAAGGGAGGAGAATAAAGAGATGCCAGCCAACATACACTCAAGTTTGGGAACTTTTACCTCAGACACAGACACACGACTTACGCTTAATATAATACGTACATATTTCAAAATTTTCTGTTTACAAGCTCAATCACTAAAACCACAAGGGAGATATGTATTCACTTGTAAATAAAAAACACAGCTTATGAATAACTTTATAAATATGTAAACATGTTATAAATATAATATTTTACCCAGATGTCTATTTATTCCATTAAATTTTTGAAAATTTGTGTTTAAGACAAGATGATAAATTCATTTCATTTCACTGTTCAACATTGTCTAGTACACCAGCACTAGAAACAATTACTAAAATGTATCATGTTAATAGTGGAGGCGCAATGGCCTAGTGGTTAGGGCAGCAGACTCGCAGTCATAGGATCGCAATTTCGATTCCCAGACCGGGTGTTCTGAGTGTTTATTGAGCTAAAACACCTACAGCTCCATGAGGCTCCGGTATGGGTTGGTGGCAAACCCTGCTGTACTCTTTCACCACAACTTTCTCTCACTCTTACTTCTTGTTTCTGTTGTGCCTGTATTTCAAAGGGTCAGCCTTGTCACGCTGAATATCCCTGAGAACTACGTTAAGGGTACCCGTGTCTGTGGATTGCTCAGCCACTTGCACGTTAATTTCACGAGCAGGCTGTTCCACTGATCGGATCAACTGGAACTCTCGATATTGTAAGCGACGGAGTGCCAACAAATCACGTTAATACAAGGCTGTGTGGTTAAGAAGTTTGCTTCCTAGCCATTTGGTTTTTGGTTCAGTCCTACAGCTTCATACCTTGGTCAAGTGTTTCTCTTTTTACAATAGCCAAGGGTCAATCAATATCTTTTCATTGGGTTTGGTAAATATCTTATCATTGGGTTTGGTGAAAGAAGCCTATTGTATATTTCTTTCTTTATTGCCCACCACTGCTACAGGACACTTAATGGGTCATGGGTTCCGGCTAAAAGATTAAATATTTATATAAAAGAAAAAATTGATATAAAAGATAAAAATGCTAGCTAAAAGAAAAAATATTAGTCCCACCTGACTAAAAGATTTAAGACAAAAAAAAAGCAAAATTAATTTTCCTGAACTTTTAACTAAATGTACTTAATGAATTTTAATGAACTTTAAACTAAAGACTACAATTCCATTATCAAAGATCAATCAAATATCAATACAATATAGTTGTCAGTATTTCACTTTATCATAGACTTTCATAGTTCTATAATGTTATGATAGAAAAGCAGACCAGATGATGATTGCAAACACTATGATGAAAATTCAGAGTAAAAAAATTAAGCAAAAATTCAAGACAAAAGAGAGTAGCATTTGGTATGAACACTTTTTGAATACTTTTGGCATCGTCATTGTTGTTATTGTTGGTATTGTTGTTGTTGTTATCACTGTCTTTCATCATCATCATCATCATCATCATCATCATCATTACCATCAACAATCAGCTTTCCTTCAGAATCATCATATCACCATTGTTGTCTCTTCATCTTCCTCCTCCTCATCTTCCTCCCCCTCATCGTCTTCCTCCCCATCGTCTTCTTCCACTTCATCTTCCTCCTCTTTGCCTTCCTCATTTTCCCTTCTCGTCTTCCGCCTCCTCCTCCTATCTTCAACCTCCTAACCTCTCTCCACTTTTTCATTTCGTCATCATTTCATACCATACCTTCACAACTGCCTTCACCATCACAACCACCACCACCCTCTTCCCCATCCCTAATATCCTCTGGTATCTCTTTTTTTTTCATCTTTTTTATAACTTTTTTCTTAAGTATCTTATTTCTCATCTTTGTCCATCATCTGTTGTCCAACCAAGTATCCAAAGTCAGGTTTCTGTTCTTCTTTCATTGTCTCTCATTCTCTGTTTATCTATCAACCTACCTACATGACAGTTTGTCTGTCTATCAATCTGTCTGTCTGTCTGTCTATCTATTTATCTGTCTCTCTGTCTATCTATCTATTTATATGTCTTTTTGTCTGTCAATCTATCTCTCTGCCGGTCTATCATGCATGTGTATATGTTTGCGTGTCTGTGTTTGTCTCCCCAACATCGCTTGACAACCGATGCTGGTGTGTTTACGTCCCCGTAACTTAGTGGTTCGGCAAAAGAGACCGATAGAATAAGTACTAGGCTTACAAAGAATAAGTCCTGGAGTCGATTTGCTCAACTAAAGGCGGTGCTCCAGCATGGCCGCATTCAAATGACTGAAACAAGTAAAAGAGAGTGTATATATATATATATATATATATATATATATATATATAGATACAGTTAAGTATATGTATATATATATATTTAGAGAGAGAGAGAGAGATGGAAGGAGGGAGACATTGACAAAGACAGACAGACAGAAAAACGCTTATGTATATACATGTATACATATATAAACTACAACTATATATTTTAGTGATAAAAAAATGCCATGAAAGGAAGCAAAATTTTCAGAAAACGTTATGTAAATATAGAAAAAATGTGAAAAAAAGGGAGAAAAATTGTCCAATTCTTCCGACATTTATAGAGATAGACCATAATTCATCTTCCAATAAAAGTGAATTCTTCATTTATAGACCAAAATCAATATACTAATTCTATTCCATGACATTCTGAAATGGACCCCGGATTCATTAGTTACACATGAAAGACACTCTGTTACATAGTTTAGTGGGTCACAGAATTTTGTGTGTCTGTATCTGCACATAATTTCTGTATATATGCATGTATGTGTGTATGTGTGTTTCTATAGATGCATGTTTGTTCTGTGTATATATATGTATAGATGTATGCGTGTGCATATGTCTATGGTATATGTTTGTTTTCCTCTATGTGTTTAGTATTGACATAGTTTTTACTCTGAACAAAAACAATACCGGAGCACTTAACTTAAATGGATTGTTATTGGTCTCTGTTTTTCTGCTTCCATCATCTGGTTACAGGTTAATGCAGGAAGCGCAAGGGATGGCTGGAGATGGTTTAAGTCTGGATCACCAGAGGTATCCATTGAAAACTGTTGGTGACCCTGTAGAGAAAAGAAAGGCCACTCCCACATTTCATCATCATCGTCATCGTCATCATCATAATCATCATAATCATCATTCTCATCATCATCTACTTTTCCATGCTTGCATCAGTCAGTTGGATCTTGTTGAGACAGACATTCTATGGTTGGATGTTATTTATAATAAAAAGGTAAAGACCTCGTTCGATCATGAATGACCATGGGATTG
>NC_068992.1:54203701-54204979 GCF_001194135.2 Octopus bimaculoides
GTGTGCGTGTGTTTTTGTGTCTATATATGCATATGATATATATATGCATACACACACATATATATATATATATATACGTATATATATATAATGTAAATGTATGCATATATCTGTGTATGTGTACATATAAGTATATATTCATATATATATGTGTGTATATATGTATGAATGTATGTATGTATGTATTTACGTATCTAACTATGCATGTATGTCAGCACGTGTGTATATATACATAGGTGTGTGTGTATGTGGATGTGTTTGTTTGTATGTATATGTATGTATGTATGTACATATATATTCATATATATAGTGAAAGAGAGTTGAGAGAGCTTTATGTACACACACACATATGTGTGTGTTTGTACGTGTATATGTGTATGTCTGCTTGTGTATATATATATATATATGTGTGTGTGTGTGTATAAACATGTCTCTAAGTTTACTTATTATATTGACACTATTTTCTTTTATTGTTATTTTATTCATTTTTTTTTTTGTTTTTGCTGCTACTACTACTACAATTCTTCTTCTTCTTCTTCTTCCTCTTTCTGCTGCTGCTGCTGCTGTTTTCATACTATCATTTCATTATAAACAAAATGACATACAAGACATCAATTTTTGATAAGTTATCAATGAATTTTCTCAAAATAACCGACCAATGAAAGAAAGGCATATATTTTTAGATTCCTGCATCAATACATACCACCGTAACATTTTCATCTAATTAGCCTCTTTGGCCTTGTGATATTACAACAATTTTTATTATTGCTGACCTCTTTAATTATTGTCATAAATCTCTCTCCACTGTCTTGCTTGTGTTGTTGTTGCTTTTGTTGCTGTTTTTGTGTATGTGTGCATCAGTGGGTGCATGAATGTGTACATCTGTGTGCTTATGTAAGAATAGAAATGTGTGTGTGTATGTATGTGTGTGTGTGTGTGTGTGCATGTATGCGTATAAGTGTATATGTTTGTATACATGAGTGCACAAGTATGTATGTATGTGTATATATAGGTATATATATGTGTGTGTCTGTGTATGTATAATGTGTGTACACATGTAAATATGCATGTATATATACGTGCACATACACATAAATACAAATATTTATGTATACATGTGTGTGTGTGTATATATATAAATATAGGGAGAAATAGTTGGAGAGATGTCTATACACACACATATCTCAATATATATATACATATATGTGTGTGTGTGTGTGTGGAAGTGTGTATGTGTGGATGCGTGTGTATTGAAGTATTGAAATATAGACATATCAA
>NC_068992.1:54204989-54205890 GCF_001194135.2 Octopus bimaculoides
GTGTGTGTGTATGTATGTGTGTGTGTGTGTGTGTGCATGTATGCGTATAAGTGTATATGTTTGTATACATGAGTGCACAAGTATGTATGTATGTGTATATATAGGTATATATATGTGTGTGTCTGTGTATGTATAATGTGTGTACACATGTAAATATGCATGTATATATACGTGCACATACACATAAATACAAATATTTATGTATACATGTGTGTGTGTGTATATATATAAATATAGGGAGAAATAGTTGGAGAGATGTCTATACACACACATATCTCAATATATATATACATATATGTGTGTGTGTGTGTGTGGAAGTGTGTATGTGTGGATGCGTGTGTATTGAAGTATTGAAATATAGACATATCAATATATATATATATATATATAATATATATATATATATATATGAAGATATACACGCATATCTTACATATCTAAATATACATATATATTATATATGTTTATATATATAACTGTGTGTATATATAAATTATATTATATGCGTATTTATATATATACATATATGTATACGTGTATATATATAAAATCTACTTCATATCTTTCTCCTTCTCCAATCTAGTCAACTCCTACCCTTACCTTCCACCGACCCTTCTCTCTATTGTTGTTTGTTGTTGTAAGATCAATCCCCCAATATCTTGTTTAGTTTAATTAACATTGACTTACACATCGATGCCAACAAGGCACAAAATGGATTTTTGTTTTCAAGAATTGAGAGAATTTGCTATAAATAAATGAATTCATAATATGACTTTGGCCATAAGTGTAATCGTATATATCTATGTATCTATCTATCTATTTAACTATATATAAATATATACATATATACATATATACATATATATATATATATATATATATATATATATATATATATATA
>NC_068992.1:54206063-54209151 GCF_001194135.2 Octopus bimaculoides
TACATATATATATATATGTATATATGCATGCGTATATATGTAGGTATGTATATATATATATGTGTGTGTATGTGTATATGTATATTCATATCTATGTGTGTGTGTATATATATATATATATATATATATATATATATATATGGAATTTATTTATTTATAGCAAATATATATATATTTATGTAGATATAGATAAAGATATGTTCATAGATATATATATATTTGTACGTGTACATACACACTCATAAAAATATGCGTGCACACCCACACACACATGCACACACACACACGCATATATATTAATATTAATATAAATATTTATATTAATCAATACACAAGAGAAAACATAAACAGTCTTTCGGGGGTAACAGACTGTGTTATCGTCCGTTAGAGAATATAGTTGATGTTATGAAAGTTATTTCGTTTATGATACATTGAATTTAACATCCTAAAAATCATTGAACAGTAGTAAAGTTAAGAGCAGCGTGTTCAAATGCCTGGCAAGAACTTAGCTATTAAATTATTATGACAATAAAAATTCTTTAGAAAGCTAACATTACTAGACTTCTTGTCTGTGGTTAGCACTCTTGTGACATATCTTTTATTGCTCTGTTACTGATTTTTCTTGTATATTTTGGTTTTATTTGCTTGCTTTTTTTCTTGGACATTGAGCATAATGAAAATAATGGCAATGTATTTATTATACTAAAGATATGTATCCTAATAGCAGGCAAATCACTGTAGTTTTCAGCTGAGATAGAATCTCTTATATATGTATCACGTTTAAGATCACAATGATTATTGGAGATAGCCAAAAGATCATCCTCGCAGTATTTAATGCAAATGCCAGGTGCATTTCAGCCTGTTCAATGACATGTAGTTGCAACCACATGCCAAAACATAATCTATTGCCTGCAATATATGAAACACTGAATGATACATTCACCAATATTACAAACAGTTCCTGGGCTGCCTAAAAATTTAGTATATGCAATTTAAGCAGCATTAAATTAAAATAGCCACCTAGGTATCATACTCAACGTATATGCACTGTTGACAGGCAAGTTACATGGAGTTTCATCCTAAATAAAATCTCCTAAGGATATGCTGTGTTTTAAAAAATAAAATATATATCAAAGTGAGAGTGAAAAATTTCTTGCTAGTGACCAGCAACCAGTATGAATGCCAGATGTAATTCAGCTTTGTTAGGCCTTGTCAAAGACATGTGCCCACAGCCACATGCCTAGATAAAATCTGTCCCTTCTCAAATAAGAAAGAGTAAAAAATATATTCACTGATATTACAAATAGCTAGTGGGCATCATAAAAATCTAGTATTTGCAATAGAAGCAGTATTAATTAAAATAGCCACCTATGTATCATATTTAATGTATACACGCAGCTGACAGGCATGTTAAATGGGGTTTCATCCAAGATAAATTTCTTAAGGAAGTGCTGTGTTTCAAAAGAACACACTATATATATAAAAGAGAGATGAAAAATATGATCCTCTCCTTGGCCAGATGCAATGCACCCTTGTTGGGCCTAGTCTACTCACAGCCACATGCCTAGATATAATCTGTCACCTCTGATATAAGAAATAGTAAAAAATACATTCACTGATATTGCAAATATCTGGTGGGTTGCATAAAAATGGAGTATATGCAACTGAAGTGGTATTAAATTAAGATACCTACCTATGTATCATATTTAATGTATATACACAACTGACAGGGAAATTAATGTGGCTTTTTTTTTGTCTGCGATAAAATATGTTTTGGGTATGTTGTGTTTTGACCATCATTCACTTTGTAGTTAATGTGTTCTAAATGAAAAGTTTTGTCACTGAGCTTCAGTTAAGGATTTGATTGGCTTTTAGTTCAATAAAAAGTTTTTTTTTCTTTTTTGATTTTTTGTAAAGTTTGTGTTAAGAGTGGCCTTGATCAGTTAAGATTGGCCAGGCTGAGAGAAATGCATGTATGTACCTATGTATTTTTTAAAATCCAAAAAGAGCAGAACTTATCTGCAGCTCTTGGTGGTCCAAATCGGAGGTGCAATCTATGTGGGGGGTCTTTTCAGAACATTGTCTGGTTTAAAAAACCACATCAGATGCCACGATGGTTCTAAGGTGTAGGTACAGGAGGTGGTCAAACTCTGCATAAAAAGTAGACAACCACCATGTATGTGTGTATGTACATACATGCACAAGCATGTGCATGTGTATATTTGTATGTATTTAGGTATCAGTGACTTTCTCTCTGATATTCATTTGTTGTAATATATAGGGGAAAGAGAGACTAAATGACTGCATAACTTTTATGGATTATGGGAGAAAGTGAGCATTGACTATGGAAGAATAAAGAAGAGTTTGTGATGGAAAATGATGATAAGTAAATACCTTGATAGAAGGTTTTAGCATGGTTACTTTCGGCGGGGCAAGGTTCAATCTGAGGGAGAACTACCATTTGGTAATTATAAATAAAATATCTTAGATACCTCATCTCCTTGTTCGTTTCTATCATCACACTTTGTTATCTTTAAGCGCCATGATTCTGACGATAATGGAAATAATTATGATGAGGCAAAATAACAACAAAATAACAACAAATATTGTCTCAAATAAAATGATATTGATTATTCATAATGAAAACGTTTATTAGAAAAATAATTACCTCGATGTTGTAAACACTGGGAATATTTGTTTTGGAAGTATATATTATGTAAACATCTATAAATAATTACCCAAACTGAGCAATTTAGTTTGTTTACATAATATATATATATATAAATGTATGTATATGTGTACATATATATATATATATATATATATATAGATAGATAGATAGATAGATGTATGTGTGTGTGTGTGTGTGTGTGTGTGTATACAAAAAATATCAAAAATGTTAAGCTAAGTTTCACGGCAACATTACAAAATAAATTTACCCACCTACTCATTCCAACACCCTTTTCGCAAAACAAGATGATAAATGATGACGAAAACCTTCAGTGTCAAATGTAATATTGAGTAAAGAGATTGGTTAATAGTTTCCAATAAATTACTTCAATAGTAAATCTCTATGAAATGGTAATAC
>NC_068992.1:54211976-54213550 GCF_001194135.2 Octopus bimaculoides
GATACATATGTGTGTGTGTGCATGTGATGTATGTGTGTGTGTGTATGTGTGTGTGTGTGCAAGTGCTGTGTGTGTGGGTAACTTGGAAACAGGTGAGGGTTGGCTACAGGAAGGGCATCCAGCCATTAAAAAGAAGCTGCTTCACTGAATCCCAACTGACTCATGGAAAAGTAGACATTAAGGCAATAACGATGAGGAGGGAGAGGAGGAGAATGATGATAACCATGTTGATGATGAGGATGATGATGATGAGGATGACGATGATGATGATGATGCTGATATGTGTATGAGTATGTATGTGTCTATGTGCATCTCTGTCAATGTTCAAACTGCATCTCACATGAAGAAGCAGTGATCAACAAATTGTGAAGTTTGTTGTCATTCTTTACCAGTAGACTGTTCACAAGCTCTGCGTTGTTGAAGATGCATAAGATATCAAAAATATTTCTTTTACTTGAAAAACAGGTAAAGGTTAGCAACAGCAAGAGCATCCATCTATAACGCAATACTTCAAAGAACAGAGATTTATCTAACACATGCGAACACACATTAGATAAATGGGCATAAATAATGGGCATAAAAATTAAAGAACTTTGAGCAGTCTCGTCTTCACTCAGGACATAGCCAAGTCTTAAATATTAAAGTTGTTTACATATCTATTACTTTGGTTGAAAGAAACCAACAACAACAAGATAAAAAGTGTGAGATTATAATTATGTGCATAGAAAATTGTCTCAGAGATTTCGATGAAGGAGCAGTGAAGTAATTTCTCTAAATGGTAGAAATATCATCATGATCGTTGTCAGGGGCGTCGTCATCATTATCATCAGTATCCTCGACATTATCTGGTTGTCAGTGTTACCATTGCCCCAGTTACAGCTGTTGTTGTCATCATCATCATGCAAGTCGTTCTTGACAGCGACAGCAAATGGCAGTGGCATTACGACATTACATTGTTGCCATCATCAGACCCACCATCATCAGCATCACCATTATCATCATCATCATTGTCGTCATCATCATCACCATTGTTGTCATCTTCATTTTTACATCTAAGTACATATAAATTGAAATATATATATATATATATATATATATATATATATGTCTATATCAAAGATTGAACAGACAAAACACAACAAGGAGAAAAAGTTAGACAAAAGCAGAGCAAACAGGAAACAAGACAAAAACTTAACAGACAGAGAATATAGACAGGGACACGATACATGGAATATTCGCAGCTGAGTTTTCCTCTTCAATCAATGACCAAAATATCATCATTATATATATACATGTGTATATTCATATGCTTATATGAATACATGCATACATATATATATATATATATATATATAGGTGAAACTTATGTTTTTGTTTTCTGAAAAAGCAACGATTTGGACTTACAACACTTTTTCATAATAGCAATGATATACACATATATATATATATATATATATATAAATATAAACATACATATGTACATACATATAATACATACATATATACATGCATACATGCATACATACATACATATATTTGTATGTATATATATATATATATATATATATATATAT
>NC_068992.1:54213560-54216520 GCF_001194135.2 Octopus bimaculoides
ATATATATATATATATATATATATATATATATATATTCACACAGGGAATGAAAGATTGAGATATGTATGTGTTTAATTAACGAAGCTTAATTTTTATTAAGTCAACATGTATGACTTTTTTTAATACTTTTGGGAAAATTAGTAATTACAAGTTTCATGTTGTCTTGTGAATATTTTAATTTATTTTTTAGTTACATCCAGCTTCTGTTGATGCCATATCCCATTTATAAACATGCAAAAGCATATAAATACATATATCTAATTACATACACACATATGTATTTGTATACAGATATGTGTGTGTGTGTGTATAGATATATATAGATATATATATATATATATATATATATATATATATATATATATATATATATATATATACATATATATGTACTTACATGTGTATACTTATATGTATATATATTCATATTTATATGGAAGTAAATATATGCATATATGTGTGTGTATGTATGTATATATACATATGCACACATACACGCATATATAAAACTGTATATGCTTATATAATTTTGTTAGCACGTATTATATGTGTATGTCTGCAACTATATATGCATACACTTAGAAATTAAATAAAGTAACTATTTTTAAAAAATTGCCCGCTTTCTTCTTTCTCTTCCACTTCTTGTCCTTTTTCTTTTCTTTCTTCTTCATCCATTCCACCACTTCATCCTCTCCAAATCCATTTCTAAGCAAGGAAAAACTTTCAGACAAAAAAAATTTTAGACTTTATAAAAATACATAATAATAATAATAATAATAATAAATCCAATAATAATAATAGTAATAATAATAATAATAACAACAATAATAATAATGATTATGATTATAATAATGAACAAAATAACATTTTTTTCCTTAAGAAAAAAATACGGCCTAAATTACACCATAAAATCCTAAACTGAAAATAACAACAATTACAAGAGTAACAACAACCATAACAACACTGACGATGATGGTGATGCTGATGACCATGATGATAGTAATAATAATGCCAACAATAATAATAATAATAATTAAAAAATAATGAGAAACTCCAAGTGTTGTTAGTTTGCTTCTCAAACAGTATTTAAGATCGATAATTCGGTGACTTAACTGAATCGAGAAAAATTATTTTGCTTTATTTATAGATCCTGTTATTTTTTGTATATTTGTTTTTGTTCATTCTGTTTTTTTTTTGTTTTTGTCCCTTTTTATGTGTTGTTTGTTTATTTGTTTGCTTCAAATCAAAGTCGAATTTTTTTATAATTTTTTTAAAAACTTTTTTTAGCTTGTGTTTATTTGTTTGTTTGTTCTGGAATAAAAATGTCTTGTTATTGTTGTTATTGGTTATCGTAGTTATGGTGGTGGTGGTGGTAGTTGTGTGTAGGTAGTGGCGGTAGTAGTGGTAATCGAAGTGTGGTGATGGTACTGTAAGTGGCTTTTTTTATATTAAAAATCTAAATATTCTTCAATTATTATTGAATTTATTTATTTATTTATTATCATTAGTATTCTGTGTATACATGGGTATATGCGTATATATGTGTAAGTGTATACATATATATATATACATACACACATACATTCATACATACATATATATACACATATATATACATATATATATATATATATATATATATATATATATATATATATATATATATATATATATATATACAAATATATATATATATGTATGTATGCGTGTATGTATATATATTTATATGTATATATATATATATGTGTGTGTCTAGATGTGTATGTCTGAGTAATTTATTCTTCATGGTACTTGTCTTCACACATATTTTGACATAAGTCAAAGCAGTTCAATGTATATTTGCAGACAAAAACACACCCCTTTTTTTCTTTCTTTCTCTCTCTCTCTTTTCTTCCTTCTTTCCTTCCTTCATTTCTTTCTTCTTCATCTTCCACCCTTCTTGCAACTTCTCCTCTCGCTCTGTCCCACTTATCTCTTGTTCCTCTCTTTCACAAAATGTCACAGATGAAAGGTTTTCTTTATCATTATTCTTCAACAGTTAAAATTTTTTTTTAAATGGTTAATAGATCATCATGGGATGGTAGAATCAGTAAAAAACAAAGCTTTCTTCTTTGGACGGTATTTAATTTAGACCCTAACGTTTGGAGTTCAAAACCTACAATCTTAAGCTTAATCTTTTTTCAGTCTTCCTTTCATTTTTCTTGTTTCAATCACCATCCTACTACTTAGCTTCTTCTTCTTCTTCTTCCCTTCTCCTCCTTCTTCATCTCCTTCTTCTTCTCCTTCTTCATCTTCTTCTTCTCCTTCTTCTTTTCCTCCTTCTTCTTCTCCTTCTTCTTCTTCTCCTCCTCCTGTTCCTTCTTCATCTTCATTTTCTTTTTTCACCCTTCTCATAACCCTTCCCCCCCTCTCTCTCTCTCTCTCTCTCTTCCACTCATTCAAGAAATCTCTGACATGAAAGGCCAGCACTGTCTTTACTCTCTCAGAGTAAGGCTGTGGGTTGGCAGGACCATTATTAGCACAGCAAACAAAATGCTCAATGGCATTTCTTGCAGGGCTTCACATTCCAGGTTCAAATCAGAGCAAAGATCAATTTTACTTTTCATATATTGATGTAAATACCTGTATAAATAAATATCTATAAATAAATATAGATATAATATACATCAAGTACAGGACATCATCAACGAGTGAAAAATACATAGACACATGAGTGATATGTACAGGGCAAATTACCAAAAAATATACAAGAACAGGACATCACCAACAAGTGAAAAATGCATAAGCACTTAATGAGATACAAGTATAAGACAAAACACCAATGGAAGTCTAACCCCTCCTCAGTTGTCGACTGTTAATTACTCCCTATTTCAAGACTTTCAACAACAATATAGGAAAACTTCATAAAACAGCAGCAACCAGAAATTTTATATATATATATATATATATATATATATAT
>NC_068992.1:54216584-54217318 GCF_001194135.2 Octopus bimaculoides
GAGAGAGAGAGATGGGGGGCAATGTGCTTCTTCTTTTTGTTTCCATCCGTGACAGTCACTGACAAAGCTTCACTTAGTCCAGGGCTATAGTAGAAGACATTGGTCCAAGGTGCCATTCAGTGGAACTGAAAGTAAGAACCACGCTGAAGCAAACTTTTTACCACACAGCTATGCATATAAGCACACGCACACACACACACACATATATATAGAATATGAGAGCCGTAGCCGATGCCAGTGCCACCTGACTGGTAACCTTGCTGGTGGCACGTAATAAGACCCATTCAAGCGTGGGTCGATGCCAGTGCTACACAACTGGCTCCCCATGTACATAAAAAGCACTGGTCAAAGCCAGTGCCCCTCAACTGACTCCCATGCCGATGGCATGTAAAAAGGAACCCACTACACTCTCATAGAGGCTGGTGTTAGGAAGGGCATCCAGCTGTAGAAACCTTGCCAGATAAAATTGGAGCCTGGTGCAGCCTACTGGCTTGCCAGTCCTCAGTCAAACTGCCCAACCCGTGGCAAAATGGAAAATGGATGTTAAACGATGATGATATATATATAGAATGGATATATGTTGCATGTGTGTGTGTCTAACAGTTGAGGGAACCCGTGGAAGAGGTAGGCCCAGGAAGACCTGGGCTGAGGTGGTGAGGCAAGACCTTCGTACATTGGGCCTCACCGAGGCGATGACTACGGACCGAGACCTTTGGAAATGGGCTGTGCGTGAG
>NC_068992.1:54217635-54221419 GCF_001194135.2 Octopus bimaculoides
ATATATATATATATATATATATATACATCCATTCTGAACTTTTTCCTCTGCCACATTTCATTCACTAGACATTGGTCATTTGAAGACTATATTAGGAGGGACTCGCCTAAAGTGCTTTACAGTGGTTTTGAACCTGAAACCACGCGGTTGATAAATCAGCTTCTTAGCCATACTCTTATACATGCATCTGTTGTTTTCATATCAAAAAATTAGCATTTCTATTCTATTAAAGACGATAGATACCAATATTGGTAGAGTGCCAGATACCACTCTGTTATGACTTTTTATATTTCTGAGTTCATATCCTCACAATATAAACTCTGTTTACCATTCTTCTGCAGGTGATATAATACAATAGTGGTCACATACTGATGCCGATCTAGATTACTATATTGCCCTCCCAAAATCTGCAGTCTTTTACCAATTATAAAAAATCATAATCACCAACATTATCATCAAATCAGTTGTTGGCAGAATTATTGTAATGTCATACAGAATTTAAACGATGCCAAAGTTCAAAATACATTTTATTCTGTCATTCTTTGCCTAAGCTATTCCAATAAATTTATATCATTAAAAATGCCATAAAATTTTATTAGTAGTAAATATAAAGGTTAGAGAAATTAGAAGAAATTGCAAAGCACAAATGGACCATTTATCACTAACGAATTTAGTTCGATCAGTTTCACAGTTGAAGTCTCACTAAGTGGTATTTATATTTTGCTATTTCACTTTAAGCATTAAGTACCAGTAATTTTTTTACATCTCCTTTCCCATTCTAGTATTGGTTAAACAAGACTCTTGAGGCAGTATTTTATAGCCAAATGCTTATCTCAATTCAAGTTCTTTTAGTCACCTTTTTATGACATGCAGAAATATTGTGTATATTAAAAGAACTAAGTTACACAAGCCTCTGATATTGAATACAGAGTTAACCACTTATGGTATGCAAATTAGTAGCTCCAATTCTCTAGAGTTACTAATTTGATATGTATTTATATAAACAGATTAGTTGTTTGTTCCTTTGGGATTGACTAAGTGATATAGACACTTCTGGTTCCAAATAAGAGCAGAAAATCAATTAAGGCATTTCATCATTTTTTTTTTTAATCTATCTATGGAGAAATAGGTAATTTTGACACGTGTTTATATCTAGAATGTAGGTTTACATACAAATGTGCATGTGTGTATATCTGCATGTATGTGTGTGTATATATCTTCTAACAATGTATAATTGGTAAAGAATATAAACATTGCCAATAAATATAAAAAGAAGTGACACTCCCTCGTCACTCTCCCTATGTGCAAAATGCTGTGAACTAGTGATTAACCTATTGGGTACCTATAACCAATGACACTATAGTGATCACCATTTGCAGTATAAAACAAACAGAACCAGTATTATATTGAAAGCCACAGATGACTGAACTAGAATGATTACAGACAACAAACTAATGGGATTTTTCAGTTTGTAGCCTTTCACCAATCCTGTATGGTGGCTGTAATTAAATAGTTAAGTCTCAAAGTGTTCAAGTCTTCCTAGCTATAAGTAAGCGTTGTATAAAAGCATTGTAAACTGTGAGCAGCTCGCATTTGTTTAGAGTATTGATTTATTACACTGGAAGATGCCACCGACTTTTAGGGAAGGTGTCATGGTAATCATCATCATCATCATCATCATGTTTTAATGCCTGTCTTTCATGCCAGCATGGATTTGAAGACAAATTAAAATGAGATAAATTCGTTAATGTGCTGAGTTGTACTTCAGCAGTGGGCCTAGGCCCAAGACAGAACCCCTACTAACAACACTATTTTATCAATAAATATCAACGGCTGATTGAAGCTGAATTATGTGATATACTGGGTCTTGTGTAGAATATGAACAAATCGCAAGAGTGGCTGTATAGCTTGCTTATGAACCACATGGTTCTGGGTTCATTCCCACTGCGTGGCACCTTGGACAAGTGTCTTCTACTATAGCCTCGGGCCGACCAAAGCCTTGTGAGTGGATTTAGTAGACGGAAACTGAAAGAAGCCTGTCGTATATATGTATATATGTGTGCATATGTTTGTGTGTCTGTGTTTGTCCCCGCCCAACATCGCTTGACAACCGATGGTGGTGTGTTTATGTCCCTGTAACTTAGTGGTTTGGCAAAAGAGACTGATAGAATAAGTACTAGGCTTCCAAAGAATAAGTCCTGGGGTTGATGTGCTCGATTAAAGGCGGTGCTCCAGCATAGCTGCAGTCAAATGACTGAAACAAGTTAAGAGTAAAAGAGTAAATCAATATTAGATGAATTTGTTAAAATACTGAACTTGTATTGATATGCATGTCCGTGTAAAGATAATACTCTAGTTTTCTTATCTAAATGGAAAATAATGATTTGTTACATTGGAAAAATTCCACAAACTTTTAGGTAAGGGGTTTAAGGTTGCCAAATTAAAATGAGAAAAGTTCAAATCCAGTAGGATTTGAACAGTAGTGTAGAAGAAGTAAGCCATTGCTCTAGAGAGATAATACTAACTACTTTAACTGATCAAAAGAATTCCATTCTACCATTGTTTTCAACTACCTACAAATTTGGGTATTAACATTAATTTGATATTATTTCCTCCCTTTCTACTCCCTTTCCTTCATTCTTTCTTTCGATACCGATTCCTCATAGTATTTGCTCTAGAACCTTCCTTCTTATACAGCTCACCCTATCACATTTTCAGCTGCAAAATTCAGCTCAGCTAATGAGTCTGTAAAATTCAGCTCAGTTAATTTTACTGCAAAACTCAACTCAGATAACCTTTTAGCAAAAATTCACCTCAGCTAATTTTGGTGCAAAATTCAGTTTTACCAATCTGATAGACTTCCAGGTTTTCTGAATGTCATCTAAGTTAGGCATACAAATTGTCAGGCACCATTTCCCAAAGATGCTCAGCTGCTTCAGATGACCTAAAAGAAGCAATTATCATACCCTTACAAAATGGTACCTGCTGATTAAAGTAAATCAACACAAAACTTGGAAAAGGGAAAAGAAAACCCTTTGGAATTATTAGCTGTAAGTGCTCTGTGCTCCCCCTGGATACTACCAAGTGGTATAACTGGTACTTGATACACCATTCAGAATATACAAAAGAGATAACTAAATTAGGTTTGACTACTGAAGCTGTTTGATTGTAGAGCAGAAAGAAATAGACAAAACGTTTATTTGTGTTAGTGGAAAATGGTGTCTTATGAAGAATAGAAAATTTCTGACTATATATGCCATACCATCTAAGTTAGGAAGGGGTAATAGACCAAAATCTTTCAGCTTCCTAATTCTACTTTGATATGGAGTGGTGGAGGTACATTCTATGTGAAGCAGCTTCTCACCAAAACCTTGTTATTTTTTATAACAAGGTTTTGGATGCTCCATCAAAAATCTCTATTCACTTTTTCTTTCCTGGATTGTACTTGTAAATGTGTTGCATAAGTTTATACTATAAAATCTTTATCAAATAGTCAAGATTTATGTATTAGAACACCTATTTCTCTTTTCTCGTAGTGGGTGTGTGTGTGTATATATATATATATATATATATATATATATATATAGAGAGAGAGAGAGAGAGAGAGAGAGAGAGAGGAATGACCAGCAAAAGTGGACTCCTATATGCTAGAAATAGATGCCGAATCATTTAACCACGAAGAAATATGTTCTCAGTAAAAAAATAGCGACACAACAGACTGTAAAAGGGCAAGGCAAATGAAAATATACTAAAAAAACGATTAACCTACGTACCATGGTTTCAC
>NC_068992.1:54221820-54223555 GCF_001194135.2 Octopus bimaculoides
TATATATATATATATATATACATATATATATATATATTTATAAACATAATTTAGGGATCAGCAAATATTTGCTTCACCATATACCGAAGTTCAGAAATAGCAGCTTTTAATTTGTAATAATTGTATATATATATATAAGAGATATTACTGCTGGAATTATATATTTTCGACAGTATAGCTACTTTGTTTATGGAAGATTTTAACTTGATCAGTAATTGCAGTTGTTTTAACTACTCAACTAAAATCTTATCGCTTTTGATTAGTCCTGCAGGGTATGGAAATCTTGTTGAATCCAAATTTATTTTACTACTGAGATTTCATTCTCTGACAGATATTTTCCTGGTCTATAAACCATTCTGCTATGTTTAGAGGGAATTTGCGCTATAGGTCCTTCACTTGATATTGAACACATTTCCAATACTTTAGATACTGTCGTTAGAATTTATAATTTACAATCATGAGATTTACAATATCTCTGAACTATTTCTGGAGACGAAGACAATTTGTGGCATTATTACAAGCTGGCTGCGTTTGTCTCATTCCCAAGGTAATACAAGTAGATAGAAGTGCTTTACTCAAGATTGCAGTGAAATTCTCTTAATATAATTATGTGAACCTACAGGTTTATAACATATATCATCTTTCATCATATCCCCTCCCTTAAGTTTTATATATTTCAAATGATTATTGTTGTTATTATTGTTATTATTATTATTATTATTATTATGTCTTACTGTATCAAATCTTTCCAATTATAACTCAAATCATCCAAACAACAATAGGTTCTGAGAATATGGGATTGTAAAACAAAAAGAAGAAAAAAAAATGATTGAAAAACTGAAAATGGTGTTACCACAATTTGCAGAAAAAATTTTGACAGGAGTTATAACAGGAATATTTGAGTTGTGACTCCCATTTCAAATTACAATATTGAATAGAAAATACTCTACATTTGTTTTATCATATATTGGCAAGCAATCATTACATCTTAGTTGGTTTTTTTTTTTTTTATGTTTCTTCTTTTAGTGCAGGCTTATTGTTAAAGTAACATTTTTATATCAATTTATTTCTTATATATAAATATATATGTGTGTGGTTTTATATATATATGTGTGTGTGTGTATGCATGTGTGTGTTAAATAAATTTGTTTCGAGAAAATTGTGTCTGAATCAGTAAAACTTTTTTTCTACATTTAGAAAATTTGTTTATATAGGTGTAGGCATGGCAGTGTGTTAAGAAGTTTGCTTCCTAACTACATGGTTTGGGGTTCAGTCCCACTGCATGGCACCTTGAGCAAGTGTCTTCTACTATAAGCCTTGGGCTTATCAAAGCCTTGTATGTGGATTTGATAGGTAGAAACTGAAAGAAGCCTGTTGTGTGTGTATGTGTGTGTCTGTGCACGCATGTGTGTATCTCTCTCTCTAAAACAAGATGCTGTGTAAGACAGATTGATATTTTTTGTAAATGCACAAAAACAGTTTTAAGGGCTACATACTTTCTATTGTTGGTATTGGATTAGCGAATCAATTATGAGAAGGGAACCAAGGGATAAGCCCCGCTTCCCAGGAAATACCAGGTACGTCAGCTAGTATATATATATATATATATATATATATATATATAAAAGATAATAAGAGTGAAAAAACTACAGAAGGCTTGTGTTACATGGTTAAAGTATATATTTAAATTGTGTCAGAAAAATGTTATAAAATCTTTTTGGTATATAAACATTGT
>NC_068992.1:54225790-54231853 GCF_001194135.2 Octopus bimaculoides
GATATACCCTCCAGCCTTCTTCAGGTGTCTTGGGGAAATTTCGAACCTGGGTTCTCATTCCTAAGGTATTTTTTGATGTTGTCATTATTATTATTATTATTATTATTATTATTATTATTATTGTTAGTGTTCAGGCCACTGCTTGGAATCAAACTCGGAATTTTGGGGTTAGTAGCCCGCGCTCTTAACCACTATGCCATCTGCCTGTGGGCATATTCTTTTATTCTTTTACGTGTCTTAGTCATTAGGATACGACCATGCTGGGGCACTGCCTTGAAGAATCAACCCGAGTATATATTTTTAATACCTGGTACTTATTCTACCAATCTCTTTCACTGAACCGCTAAGTCACAAGGATATAAACACACCAACACCAGTTGTCAATTGGTGGTAGGGAACAAATACATACATGCACATAAATGACAGACTTCTTTCAGATTCATTCAACCAAATCCACTTGGATGGCCTAACTCAGCTATCTATCTATCTATCTCATAATTTGCCTCTGTCTTTGTTTGTGTTTGGCTCCCCCATCACTTGACAATCAGTGTTGATGTCTTTTGCACCCCTTGTAACCTTACAGTTTGGCAAAAGGAACCGATAAAATAAGCACCAGGCTTAAAACAAAATATAAGTACTAGGGCTGATTTAATCAACTAAAATTCTTCAAGGTGGTGCACCAGCATGGCTGCATGTCTCATGACTACTCAAGGAATAAAAGAATGTGTGTGTGTGTGTGTGTGCGTGCATATGTGTATTTGGGAGGAGAAGATAGCTTTATGGCAGGTGATAAGAGGTTAAAGTATGATAGAATGATATGCACAGGTGTGTCGCTATAGAGAAGATCCATGGTGATTCCACAGTATATTCTTTTCTTCTCTAGGCACAAGGCCTGAAATTTTGGGGGAGGGGGGCCAGTCAATGAGATCTACCCCAGTATGCAACTGGTATTTAATTTATCAACCCTGAAAGGATGAAAGGCAAAGTCAACCTCGGCGGAATTTGAACTGAGAATGTAAAGCCACATGAAATATCACTAAGCATTTCGCACAGCGTGCTAACGTTTCTGCCATCTCGCCACCTTTAATCCACAGTATACTGGAACCAGTAGTAGTAAGTGGGAAGAAGATAAAGATGGGAATGACGGGTGCTTGATCAAAATCTCAATGTACACATTTATATGTATAATATAATACATAGACATGTGTTTGAGTACATATATATATATATATATATATATGTATGTGTATGTATAACATTTTAGGCATGTGTATAAGTACATATGTGCATGTATCAATATGTATGCATGTGCGTGTGTGTGTGTGTGTGTGTGTGTGCAAATCTATGCGTACTTAATTGAAATAAACATTTTTGAAATAAACAGGAAAAATGTTCATTCATCTATCTTCCTGTTTATTTTAATTATCTCATCATAAATCTGACATGAAATATGTGAATATACTGAAGGCATATGTACATATGCAACATAACTGTCTTCATTCAATCTCTGTTTACTATGAGAATAGTTTGATATCAGCGGGAGGGCCTTATGAAGTTTCTTCCTTGCAAAGATGTTGCCTGGAAAGCCAGCTATATATTCTTGTAAATAGCGATTCGTTATAAGTTTGATATGATAAACTAACAATTGTGTTAAAAGTAATGGTTGTTCTTGATGTTTTTGCTGTTGTTGGTTGGTGTCTGGTAATATTAGTCAAGAAGTAACGTGGTGAGCTGGCAGAATCGTTAGCATTTTGTCCATCTTTACGTTCTGAGTTCAAATTCCACCAAGGTCAACTTTTCCATTCATCCTTTCAGGGTTGATAAACAAAAGTACCAGTTGATCGTTGGGGTCAATTACATTGACCCCCATAATTGCTATCCTTGGGTCAAAACTTGAAATCCTTATTATTCTCATTAAGGTGGTGAGCTCACAGACTCGATAGCACACTAGGCAAAATGCTTGGCAGCGTATCGTCTGTCTTTACATTCTGAGTTCAAATTCTGCTGAGGTCGACTTTGCCTTTCATCGTTTCATAGTCAATAAAATAAGTACCAGTTACACACTGGGGTCGATGTGTGCCTTTAGTAGAGAGGATTATTATTATTATTATTAAGGCAGTGAGCTGGCAGACTCATTAGCATGCTGGGCAAAATGCTTAGTGGTATTTTGTCTGTTTTGTTGATTACATTGTTATTATTGTTGTTATAACATGAAGGCATGTGGCTTGATGGCTAGAGTATTTGATTCATGATCAGAAGATCATGAGTTCAATTCCCAGCGATGCCTTGTGTCCTTGAGCAAAACACCTTATTTCCTCCGCTGGCAAAAGTGTGTTGTACCTGTAATTCAAAGGGCCGGCCTTGTCACCCTCTGTGTCACACTGAATCTTCTTGAGAACTACATTAAGAACACACATATCTGTGGAGTGCTCAGCCACTTGCACGTTAATTTTACTACAAGTAGGCTGTTCTGTTTGATCATATCACCTGGAGCACTCGTCATTGAAACAGAGAGCCAAGCCATTGTTGTTGTGGTGGTTCTTGTTGTTCTTCTTGTTGTTGAAACTGTTTTGTTCTTAGTGTTGGTATTATCAGTGTTGTTCTGTTAAGATTGACAAAATAATATATGAATCATCTTCTGAGGAGGGGGGGGGTCAATACACTCAAAATTTAATCTCTCTCTCTCTCTCTCTCTTCCCCAAATTTTTGATCATTGGCCAATTTTAGATATAAATATATCTTCTTTATCGTCATCACCTTTGTTGCTTTAGATATTGTCATCATCACTGTTATTGATGTTCCTGTTGTTATTTGGCCCCAGGTTAGACCTGACTGAGAAAACCTACGATCAAAGGCACTCCCACCATGACCCTGCTGTTTTTATTTAGACATTGTGCACCAGTATGCTTAAACTATGTTATGGAATATATCTTTGGTGGGGGGATGGGGGTAGTTGAGGGGGTTGTAGGTGGTGGGGGGAACTGGAGTTGGAGGGTGCAGAATCCATTACAATCACAGGATGTGATTCGAGGGAGATTTGGCTAATATTTCTTGGAGGTGAATGTTGTTGCTGTTATGTTCTCGTTCTATAGTCATCACATCTACGAAACATCATTGCCAAGACTAACGGCAGAGCATCGAGTTCAATAATATATACAGTCTTGCATTTATTGCCATTTCTTCCTCTCTTTCCACCCCTATCCACCTCCCACTGCCCCCCACCCCTTCCTCCACTCCTCTCTATCAACATCGTCATCAACAGCAGCATCATGTTTGCCATTATCATCATCATCATCATCTTCATCATCATCATCTTCATCATCATCATCTTCATCATCACCACCACCATCACCATCACAATCATTTGACATTAATCTTTCTTTATTTCCCCATCACCATCACCACCACATACACACACACACACACACACACACACTTTTTTTTTAATGCTAACTCTTTAAAATATTCTTTAATGTCGTTATTGTCATTATCGTTATAATAATCATCATTGTTATCATCAATATCAATCATTGTTATTATCATTATAATTATAGGAAATTATTTATTGATCAAATGTTTGATTATTATTATTATTGTTCTTGTTGTTGTTGTTCCTATTATTATTATTATTGTTATTATTTTTATTATTAGTACTAGTATTAGTGTTATTCATGTTGCTATTATTATTAGTACTTGGTCGGTGAATTGGCAGAACCATTTACATTGTCAGACAAAAATATCTTACATTATTTGTTCTGGCTTTTTATGTTCAAACACTGCCAAGGTTTTTTGTATACTTCATCCCTCCAGGGTTGTTGGCATAAGGAACGAGTCACACACTAGGTTCCCTAGTATCAATAAACTCTTTCTTCTAAAAGCTGCTGGTCGTGAACCAAAATCAGAACCGACATGGGTGGTGGGTTGGCAGATTCATTACAGTATCAGAAAAAAATATCTTGTGATATTCCTGCCAGTGGTTTACATTCTTGGTTCAATTCCAGTCATAGTCAACTTTGCATTTTATTCTTTTAAGGTCTATAAAATAATGTACCAGTTGAGTAATGGGGTTGACAGGTTTGACTAACCCCATTTCCTATCAAAATGTCTGTCCTTGTGCTATGTAGAGTCATTAGCACATTAGATAAAATGCCTAGGAAGTTCTCATTTGGCTGGAATTGAGTTTGCCTTTCAGCTCTTTGGCAGAGTTCCATAAAATAAGTATCAGTTGAGCTCTGGGGTTGTTGTAATCAATTAACTCCCTTCTCAAAAATCACTGACCTTGTACTTAAAATTAGAAGCCATTTAAAGGTGACAAAGTGACAGAAACATTACTGTGACAGACATGATGCTTAGCAGCATTTCTTCAGGCTCCAAATTCTG
Source organism: Octopus bimaculoides (assembly GCF_001194135.2). NCBI lineage: Eukaryota > Metazoa > Mollusca > Cephalopoda > Octopoda > Octopodidae > Octopus > Octopus bimaculoides. The sequence continues at coordinate 54,230,171 of NC_068992.1, forward strand.
CTCAGGTAAAAATTTACCTTAAAAAGTTTTATTATTTCTGAGTTCAAATTCTGCCGAGGTTGACTTTGCCTTTCATCCTTTACAGTTCAATAGACTAAGTACCAGTTGAGCAGTGGGGCCAATGTAATCTTTTAATTCCTCCTTTGAAATTTCTGGCTTTCGGCAAAAATTTCAAATCAATATTATTATTATTATTTTTATTATTATTATTATTATTATTATTATTATTATTAGCCAAGGTCAACTTTGCCTTTCATCTTTTCGTGGATTGATAAATTATTTAGACACTAATATGATAAGCAGGTTCTTCATTCGATGAAATAACTGACCCCTTAACACCAAAACCAATAGAGATACATTTTCATTTAACCTTGTCATGACATACGTACATTTCTCTGATTACCCTTTTCCTTCTCTCCGGACTTGCTGACAAAGAGCCATGCTCAAAATGTCACACCCCATCTTTTTTCCATCATAAACTTCCTCTGAGCATCACTCTAATACATTCACTGTGTATGTCTTTTTGATTTTTTTGTTTTCCCTGTTTTTGTTTTTGTTTTTTATTTGCCAATATACATATTTATATTGGCAAATTATATATATACTATCTTGCCCCATGCCATCAAAAATGAGAGCTAATTATAGTATTTTATACGTAAATAAGGTACAAAACAAAATTCTTCAAAAGAATATTTAAGTTTTCCTTCCTTCTTGTACAACTTAAGGCCACATAAAGCTGGCTGTGTCTAAATATGGGATAGAATATGGCTGGTAAATCAAATTAATACACTTCTCAATGTTATCTAGTGGTTGTCTTTTGAGATGTGACATCGATCATCGTTTGTTACTGAAAGAATGCTGATTCACACATACAAACATCTACATACTTTTCAAACAGTTATATTATGAAACTTAAACATGAATTCAGACATGCACACAATTGATACCCTGTTGGTTATGATAAGTATTCCAGTTGACCTAATCGTTCATAAGTTGATCTGGTCAACTTATGAAATCCACGTGCAAGTGGCTGAAAATTCCACGGACATGCATCCCCTTAATTACTTCCCTTCTCAAGTCATACTGACTCATAAGGGCCAGTCTCCCAGTTTCCATGGCATATTAATTTCCCACCTGGATGGGACGCCAATCTGCTGCAGGATTACTCCTTTTTCCCAGCTAGTGGACTGGAGCAATGTGAAATGAAGTGTCTTGCTCAAGATCAGAATGCATCACCCAGTCCAGGAATCAAAACCACAATCTTACAATCATGAGTCCAACACCCTTATCATTAAGCCACGTGACTCCACATTGCATTCCCTTAACCCTTTAGCATTTAAATAGTTCATATCTGACTGAAATATTTTACCTGTTTTATGTTCAAATCGACCAGATCTGGTCCTTTACACCTGCACTACAATGTCATTCTAAAAACAAATAACCACACCATTGAAATCTCAAAGCTATGAGATAATGCATAATTAATTTAGAAACACCACAGATAAATACGCATAACAGATGACGAATTAATATAAATACTAAAAGGTTCATGTAGTTCTAAGGAAGATTCAGCATGACACAAACAGTGTGGCTAGGCAGGCCTTTTGAAGTATGGATACAAAGGGACTGGCAGCAAATAAAAGAAATCATCATCATCATAATTATTGTTATTATTATTACTTT
>NC_068992.1:54232553-54236794 GCF_001194135.2 Octopus bimaculoides
ATATATATATATATATATACACACACGTGCAGGTGCATCACAGATCTTTCCAATACCATTGGTTCCAAAACCCTAACAAGTTTCTTTCAATTTCTACCTACAAAATTTACTCGGAAGGCTTTGGTCAGTATGGGGTTATCGTAGAAAGCACTTCGTCAAAGTACCACACAATGGGCGATGGAACTGAACTCAAAACCATGTACTTGAGAAGCAAACATGCCTGTTGCCTACAGCATTGCATTATCATTATCCAGACAGAATGTGCCTCACTAAAGATTTACCTCTTTATTACAAGCTATGTAGGATGTACCTCATGGCTGCTTTATATCATTGTCCATCGAGAGTGCCTGTACCTCACCATAGATATAGCTCACTGTTACTATATATAACGCATATCCTATCGTTGTGCTTCTTGCCTTCATTTGAAATTTCCATGGTATTGACGTCATCTTCCATACTTCTATCTTCCACATTCCATCAATCTGTCTCTTTTCTGATTTTTCTGATTGTCTCCAGGTGCTTTGAAATTTGATAGTCTGTATATTTTTAACTTTATAGTAAAAAAAAAAAAGAAATTTAAAAAACCTCATCTCAGACATTTAGAAATGTAAAATGCCAAAAATCTCATAGTTACTTAATAGGTCATCATTACTGCTTTCATATTATTATTATTATTATCATTATTATCATTATTATTATTATTATTATTATTATTATTATTATTATCATTATTATTATTATCATTATTATTATTATCATTATTATCATTATTATTATTATCATTATTATTATTATTATTATTATTATTATCATTATTATTATTATTATTATTATTATTATCATTATTATTATTATTATTAATCACCCTGGTGGCAAATAAAAGAAATCATTATTATTATTATTATCATTATTATTATTATCATTATTATCATTATCATTATTATTATTATTATTATTATTATTATCATTATTATTATTATTATTATTAATCACCCTGGCGGCAAATAAAGGAAATCACTATTATTATTATTATTATTTACAATTATTTTTATTTGCTATTATTTTTATTATTATTTATTATTTTTATTTTTATTATTATTACTACTATTACTGTTGTTATTATTATTTTCATTATTATTATTATTTATATTACTACTGCTAGTACTACTACTACTACTACTACTACTTCTACTACTACTGCTACTACTAATACTACATTAATACTTTTATTTTTATCAACAACATCGTCGCCATCAACATCATCATCATCATCTTCCTATAGATTCCTCTTCCATCTTGTAAAATCAACTTTTGCATCATTCATTATTCACCGTAAATATCCTATTTTTCTCTTTTGGTTTTGTTTTTTTGTTTTTTTGTTTGTTTTTTTTGTTTTTGGTTTGGTTTGATATTTATTTTTATTTTTGCATATTTTGTATCAATTGATGTCAGTGCCATCTTTTGATATCATCAGCATCATCATCTTCATCATCATCCTCATCATCATCATCATCTTCATTACCATCAACACCACCATCCTCCTTGTGATACTCATCATTATCATCACCACTGCCATCACCACCACCACCACTACCACCATAGCCACTATCACCATAATCTGATCACCACCACCATCATCGTCATCATCGTCATCATCACCACTTTGCAAGTAGTCTTTTTTTTTTTATTTAATATCGATTATTTTTTTTTTTTGATGGTGCATTAATAATAATTTTATTTTTTTTCCTATCTTTTTCAGCGGACTCGAATAATGTCAAAAGAGGTATGTACAAAGATTTTAAGTCCTATAATTCTATATTTAACAAGCACCACTTCAAAAGATGCACATAAACCAATAATTATAATAATGTAAAAAAAATTTTTTTTAAATAATAAAAAAAAAAAAAGAAGCTAAAGCGTACTGAAGGCCCCACCCTCACTCAAAACTAACCTTCTACCACACATAGACACGCTGCCAGCCCTAAATCAAATATTGGGTATTTTCCATCATTAGAAAGTCATGCCTCACTTCATTGAAACTCTATTTGGATGACATATTGAAAATTTTACTTATACAACTAAATGTTGTAATTATATTTATGTATCCAGTAATTTAAAATGAATTCTGATTATATCTGAAGGATGCACAAAGAAACAATTCAGCAAATGGACATTTATTTAAGATTTAAGGTTATAATTTTTCCATACTATTAACCTCATCTTTATTAAACTATCTATTATTTATAATATTTATATCATCTCCTCCGCATTTCAATCAATTTCATCTCCAATCCTCTTCACCATCATCAACTGTTTAATTTTTACAAAATGTTAACATTCCCAGACTGGATTTAAGCTTTGTATGTATCTGTTCTGTTTATATCTACACCTCATTCCCATCAGTTTTGAGCTTTAGTTTATATCAGCTTGTTTCTCCATCTTCATCCTCATCATGTTATTATCATTATCAGGTGTTTTATTCTTCAAATATGGCTTCATACTAGGATTATGTATTTCAACTTAAGCATAGCAACAACCTCTTCACACTAGTCCCATTAGTGCATGTAACCATACGCTATACAGATGAGGTAAGGCAGCAAGTTACCAGAATTGTTAGCACACTGGACAAAATGCTTAACAGTATTTCTTCCAGTTCTATGTTCCAAGTTCAAATTGCCCTTGATTCATTCGTAGTCAGTAAAATAAGTTCCAGTTGAACACTGTGGTCGAAATAATCGATTATCGCTCTCCCGCAAAACTTCAGGTCTTGTGCCTATAATAAAAAGGATCATACCAATGGTTCTCAATTGGTTTTACCTTTAGACTTCTTTGATTCTTATTTTACTCAGATGTCCCACCACAGTCATTCAATGTTTAAATAATCCTGTTATATTTTTATAATTAAATATTAGGAAATGTATAAAAAAAATTGTTAAAATATTTTGTAAGAGTATAACAGATTAATTGTATATAAATCATAGCAACAAAATTTTATGTGAACCCCCAAGGATCATATGGGCCTCAATTGAGAACCACTGGATTATACCGACGAGGTTAATAGTTTTAAAAATGATAACCTTATTAATGACATGTCATCTCACATCCTCAGATATATATTTGTTGGATACAGTCAATAATGGATATTGTATTAATTAAATATCTGAAGCAAACTCATTAACCTTTAGCACACTGCATTTTGTCTAGAATTGTTTCCCCAAACGACTGCCCTTTTACTAAAGGGGAGAAAACTCATATGGTAACATGATGCCCTTATAGTGTGCTAAAGGTTAATAATTGTTCTGTAATTGTTACTTATAGTCAATAATTTAATCTAAATATTCAAAGGTTTTATTCAAATATTGATTTTTTGTTTGTTTGTTTTTGGTTTCTTTTGCTTCGACCTTTGCTCTTCAAAATTAACATAGCACTGATCTATTATTTAGGTTTTAGTTAAAAATAAAAGGAAGCCAAAGGCATAGCTAGAGGAAAAAAGCAACAGAGGGTGCAGTTGTCACCATGTGCAATGACCCACCGGGTACAAATATAAAAAGGGGCAAAAAATATCCACTGTTCTGTCATGCTTTGCCCCATCACCACCCACACCAAATGCTGAGAAATAACTAACTCTTGCTTCTTCAACATAACTCGTTAGCATTCAAATTCCTCTGTCAAATGTAATGCAAATTTTTCAAATAAATAATGCATAATTAAGTAGCTTCAAGATTTCAATGATTTAATGGCTCATTTTTAGAATGTTACTGTAGGGTATGTTTGAGAGCCCAGATCTGGCTAGTTTGAACATAATATAACAGGAGGAATACGTGGACCAGATATGACAGGTTTAACTGCTAAAGGGATAAGGAGCAGAGCCCTGTTATCTCTACAGTCTCCTCCAAATTTGACAACATTGTTTTGCTCATCATTTTAGCTTAAACAACTGTTTTCAAAATAGGTTGGCAACTTGCGTCACAGTGTAAGTGGCTGATGATTCTCACAGGTACTTGTTCTTTTTACTTAATCCTCAGGAAAATTCTTGCATAATATTGTATATATATATATGTGTGTGTGTGTGTGTGTGTGTGTGTGAATTATAGCTTCACACATCCCACAAACTTTCAAATATTCTCTGTTCACTCACTTTCACTCACAAGCCTTGGATTGATCCAAGTCTATGGTAGAAGGTACATGCACAAGTTAGATGTTTATAATTTACATATATATATATATATATATATATATAT
>NC_068992.1:54236872-54238862 GCF_001194135.2 Octopus bimaculoides
AAAACTGGCTTCTTTCAGTTTCCATCAACCATATCCACTCACAAGGCTTTGGGTGGCCTGAGGCTATAGTAGAAGACAGTTGCCGAAGGTGCCCTGCTGTGGGACTGAACTTGGAATCATGTGGTTGGTAAGCAAGCTACTTACCACACAGCCACTCCTGCGTATTATATATATATACATATATAAACACACACATGCACAAACGCACACACATGTATGTATGTATATATATATATATATATGTGTGTGTGTGTGTGTGTGTGTATATATATATATATATATATATATATATGTATGTATGTATTTACACATACATGGTGGTATCCCTGTACAGTGAGGTGAAGTGGGCCATTGTGAGATAAGTGACATGGCCATACTGTTACACCAGTGGAGATGTTAAAAGGCAAAACTGCAACTTATCAATCCTCGGAATTTTCCACTGACAGACCAGCATTCAGTTGCTTCAGCCTATTTCCTTTCTCCCCTTCTCTCTTCCCATCTCTCCCACACTCTCTCTTTTCTCTCTTTCTCCCCCCTCTCCCTCTCTCTCCCTCTCTCTCACACACACACACACATTGAGTCTGCTATTGTTGCATTGAAGAATGGACATGATAAGACTTTGTTAGTGAAGAAATATTCAACAATCTCCAAAATATTCTGTCCTTAAGCCAATTTCTGTACAATTTCTCATGAACACTTGGATAATTAATATAATTCTTCATAGAAGAGTTTGATCATTTTAATTGTTATGAGGGTTAACGAATGTAATGACATGGAATCTTGTTCTTTGTTCGGGTGTGAAGAAGAAGAAGAAGAAGAAGATGGAAGTGTTTGCTTCATTGCAAGATGGTGGATGGATAATCAACCTAAAATGTATTACAAGAAAGCCAGAACACTAAACAAAGCAGGCAGGCTTTATAGGGCTGCCAAACTGAACAAGATAAGGAATGTGAACAAAGGCAAAGGAGGGAAACAAGGGAAGGGAGGTGAACAAGGCAAAGGCAGTGAACAAGATAAGGAAGATTAATAAAGCAAGGGAGCTGAACAAGGCAGGGAAGTTGAACAAATCAAGGGAGCTGAACAAGACAGGGGGAGGTGAACAAGACAAAAAGTGAACAAAGCAAGGAAGGTGGTCAACGTAGAAGTGAATAAGTGAGGGAGGTAAACAAGGCAAAATGTGAACGAGTCAAGGGAGGTGAACAATGTGAGAAAATTGAACAAAGCAACGAAGGTGATCAAGGCAAGAAAGCTGAATGAGCCAAGCAAGCTGAACAGAGCAGGGAAGGTGAACAAAGCAAGGAATGTTAACAAGACAAGACAGCTGAAAATGCAAGGAAATAGGAAAAGGGAAGGGAGGTGAACGAAGGTGAACAAAATGAGAAAGGAAATATGGCAAGGAAGTTGAACACCATAAGGAAAACGAATGCAGCAGAAGAAATTGAACAGAGTGAAAAATAAAAATAAAAGTGCTAAACAATCAAAACTTAATAAACATGACAATCCAAGCATCTTTTAGTTCACATATCACGTATAAATTGTTCAATTAATTATTACCTACTTAATCAAATCTAACAAGAAAGAACTGCAGAAACGGAAAAAAAAAAAAAAAAAAAAAAAAAAAAAAAAAAAGAAGAAAAACCATTATGATTACTACAACTGACAAAATCAGCAACAACAACAACAACGACAAAGAATCTAAGAGACAGTCAAACTGTAAATCAATAAAGTTAGTCAGGCAAGGTCTGGGGGTGGGGGGATCATTTTGCTAAATGTCAAATACACCACAGAAATCTGATCAAGTGTAATGACATTGAGACTAAGCTGTAATTAAAATTAATTCCTTCATTGTGAAACTATAGAGGCAGATAAGAACGTTTATTTATTAGCATATGCAGCAGAAAATTAGGTATAATAGGTTTAATGTGAAATAATATGGTAGGATGAATATATGAATATATAGACACACACACACACACACACACACACACAC
>NC_068992.1:54239410-54240088 GCF_001194135.2 Octopus bimaculoides
GGGGGGGAGATAGAGGTAAACACACAGGAAAGCTGCCAAATACCATGATCCCATTTAACAGTTTAGGGGAAACAGTTGTCAGATCTGGTTATTTCCAGTTGACATTGCTGTAGGGGCTTCCCAGCACTGTATGTGCGGAACAAACAATGCTAACAAGACTGGCAATGTCAGCAAGGAAAATAAAGACAGCTGTTCACTGGTTAGCCAAGAGAGTACTCAATAAAGGGAGCATCTTGCTGACTCTGAACAGACAGAAGGAATTGACAGGAAATCAGAAGAAGACGGCCAGTAATTCATCATCATTAGAGGATGTTGTAGTTTAGGGTCAAAATACCTAAGTAATGTTGATCCCTTCTGATGACTCCCTTGCTAATTAAAAGCTGTCGTAAAATGTGTTTAACTAGATCTACTATTATCCCTACTAGTTGCATTTCATGTATCTAAAAGTAATATAAGGCATGCATATATATATATATATATATATATGTCTGTGTGTGTATGTGTTTGTCCCCCCAAATTCACTTGACAACCGATGCTGGAGAAAGGGAAAAGTCGAAAGAAAGAAAAGAAATCAACACCATGTATGCAGTTGCATTCCTTAAATGACCAGATGTATGTATGGATGGATAGACGGATGGACAGATGGATGGATGGATAGATTTAATTGAGATTTGGGGA
>NC_068992.1:54240098-54241870 GCF_001194135.2 Octopus bimaculoides
TATATATATATATATATATATATATATATATATATATATATATATATGTCTGTGTGTGTATGTGTTTGTCCCCCCAAATTCACTTGACAACCGATGCTGGAGAAAGGGAAAAGTCGAAAGAAAGAAAAGAAATCAACACCATGTATGCAGTTGCATTCCTTAAATGACCAGATGTATGTATGGATGGATAGACGGATGGACAGATGGATGGATGGATAGATTTAATTGAGATTTGGGGAAAAATCTTGTAGAATAAAGTGCAAAGCTCATCCATAGTTATTGGCTACCTGATGTCATTATAGAGTGGAAATGCTCCTATTATTGGATAAACATCAGGAATTCCGTATTACCTGTAGAATTTTATATGGAATTAGTGACATTCTTTAGTTAAGATAACTACAATTGTTTCAATGCATTCTACCACCTGTAGTTTATAGGTGAGATGGTGTGCAATCGTTATCTTACATCACTGTGTGGAATATACCTCCTCAGGTGATTTTTAAAATAAGTTCTTTGTTAAATGCTCTCACTAAGTCAAATGGCTGACCAATGAGATAGGTTGCTGGTCTTTGAAAAGAACAAGAAAGGATGCTGCCTTTGAGAAACTATGAGAATGGACGTATGTAAGGTAAAAGAGAAAACTGAAATGATAAAAGGAAAAAATGGAATGAGAATATGTGGAATAAGAAAAATGGTAAAAAGAAAAGTAGGAGTTTCATCCTTTGACCTGTTTGAATCAGAATTAACATGGTTGGTGTAAATTAATTCCATGGAGAGAAGCTCAAACGTTGTGAGACTGCATGCTTAATGTGAAAACGGTGATGTCCTCCAGTTCTACAAAAAGAAATTTGTCCATATGTTTACATATGATTAAAATTTCAGATGATGTCATTCATAACATGTGCCAGAAGATTTGAATGAAAATATGTTAATCACTGCTGTATTTCACTTTTAAGATGCATGCCTTTGTAGATAGGATATTCAGCTCATGATTGTAAGTTTTATTTCTAGCATTACATTGTGTCCTTGAGCAAGATAATTTATTTTGAGGTTCCTCCTGTCTACTCAGCTGACAAAAATGAGTTGTACTTGTAATTTAAAGATCCAGCTTTGTCTTGTTCTGTGTCATGTTGGATCTCCCTGGAAGCTACATTGAGGGTGTGTGTGTCTGTAGAATGCTCAACCACTTGTACTTTATTTCATAAGCAGGCTCCTCCATTGATTGTATCAACTAGAACACTTGTCATCACAACCGAAAGAGAGCCATGCCATTTCACCTTCTCCTTTTACACAATATATATTGACCACAAATTAGTTGTTGATGCAAAGAGACTGAGATGCTAGTGTTTCAACATGGTTGTATCTCTTCAGTCAAAGCTACTCTTATATCAATGAAACTCAGCAAGACTGATAGCTCTTTTTTACAAAATTCAAAAAACAAACTATTTGCTGCTGCATGTTGATGATGCCAAGTTGATGATAAATAACCATGTGCACGAAAAACGGCATGAATCAAAATAATGATGCACATGTCCATTTTTAATACACTGGTAGATTTGATTTCAAATATGTAAATCAGAAATGAATTAAGTATGTTGTCAACACACACATCACTTCAAAGGGGGAGGTATTCTCTAAAGGCTGTCAGCATATTCATGTTAAAATCTGTCAGAATGTATTAAAAATAAAAATGCGCATCATCACTTTGTGATTCTCTATTTAATGTGCACAATATAAATATACATATATATATAGATATATATATATATATA
>NC_068992.1:54242177-54245197 GCF_001194135.2 Octopus bimaculoides
TATATATACACATACACACATACACATATTACTTGTAAATATATTATATTATGCTGTATTATGAAAAAAATATCATTTGAATATTTGGGGTTTTTTTTGAAAATTCTGTAATTTTGAACACATGCTTGATTATTTCAAGCCAATGTTTAAAAATATTAAAACACAATACAGACTATAGAAGTCAGCAATGAGTGGTAAATTTGTATAATATAAATGTGATTGACATTGAATATATGCAGCACAGAAGAAAAATTGTAAAAACGAAAACATTTGCAATTTTAGTGTTTGTCTTCATTTCATAAATACGATCTTTCTTAGGGTTACTGCTTTATAGGAACATATTTAGGGGCCGCTTTCAATTAAGAACTGTAAGTGTGAAATCTGTTTGTCAATATGTTTAATACAAACAGATCATACCAATAAAACATGGCTTCTGTGTCATTACACATACACACACACATGTGTGTGAATGTACATTCTTACACACACACATGTATATATATATGCATAGATAGATAGATAGATACATACATACATACATGGATATATAGATAGATAGATAGAGAGAGAGAGAGAGAGAGAGAGAGAGAGAGAGAGAGAGAGATTATATATGTATATAAATTTATAAATGTATGTTTGTCAATTATATATATTACATGTAAGTATGATAAAATACGAGGATAAAAACAAAAGAGTACTTGACTATAAAATCATGACATATATATTGAAATAAATATTTGAAAATATTAAATATACCTATAACAGACATAAAATCATGTTCCTAGCATTTGAAGCAATAAATAATCTGATGTGTACGTCACTATTAGATTTACTCTTTGTTAATAATTGCATCACATCAGTTATTACTTTAAACTATACGAACAAGAATTATGAATGTGTGTCAAAATATATATCTAATAATATTGCACTCAACATGAATTCATTTCAGTGTTTTCTGAGCTCTTTGCTAAGATGCTTTACAGTGGGAAAATATTTTTGCTATACTCTTCTCTTTTACTCTTTTACTTGTTTCAGTCATTTGACTGCGGCCATGCTGGAGCACCACCTTTAGTCGAGCAAATCGACCCCAGGACTTATTCTTTGTAAACCTAGTACTTATTCTGTTGGCTTCTTTTGTTGAACCACTAAGTTACGGGGACGTAAACACACCAGCATCGGTTGTCAAGCGATGTTGGGGGACCAACACACACATATATATATACATATACATATACATATATATGACGGTCTTCTTTTAGTTTCCATCTACCAAATCCACTCACAAGGCTTTGGTCGCCCTGAGGCTATAGTAGAAGACACTTGTCCAAGGTACCACGCAATGCGACTGAACCCAGAACCATGTGGCTGGTAAGCAAGCTACTTACCACACAGCCACTCCTGCGCCTATGCACACAGCCACTCCTGCACCTATGCACACAGCCACTCCTGCGCCTATTTGAAAAATATCTTTTTTTCTCTCATTTCAAAAGATATAGAGACCATTGCATAGGAATATTCGTTAGTGTATATGATAAAATGCTTTACAGTCTTTTTTTTTTTTTTTGACTCTTTATACTCTGAGTTCAATTCCAGTCAAGTTCAGGTTTCTTCCTTTAAGTTTAATAAAATGAAGTACCAGTCAAGTACTGGAGTCAATGTAATTTATTAACCACTGCTTGGGAAGTCTGGCTATGGATCAATTGTTAGAAACAATTATTATACTAGATAAACAAACATACACATATATACATACATGTATTCAAAATTATGCATACATGCATACATGCATATATATATATATATATGTGTATATGTGTATGCATATATATATGTATATATATATATATGTATGTATGTATGTGTATATATATATATATATATGTATGTATGTGTGTATATATATATATATATATATATATATATATATATATATATATATATATATATATATATATATATATATATATATATGTATACATACATAATATACATAATATAACTAGTATATTATGTATACATATTATACATTATTATTATTATTATTATTATTATATATGTATATCTATGTGGATATATATATATAATAACTAGTATGTTTTCTTGCCCATGTCTTTTAGTCTGCGTAACTACCGATCTATCATTAAACTATTTTTTCTTCACTCTACCAATAATTCAAGATGTTTTATATTCTCAGAAGCATAGCACTAATAAGCTTCCACTGGAGAAAAACAAGAAACATATTCCCTGAACATCCTAACCAAATGTGTGCTTTGGCAATAGCAATAAAGATGCTTGTTTTTAAGGCAATATACGTAGATTTTTAACAACCATCATGTTTTGTTATAGCTCTATCTACAATCCAATAAAAAAAAAAAGCTGCACAAAATTATATACGAAATAATGGGACTACTGGAGTAAGTTGGTTACTCTTTTACTTGTTTCAGTCATTTGACTGTGGCCATGCTGGAGTATACAAATAAGCTACAGATTTATATAAGATACGGATATGATTTCTATTGATTGGTGTATTTGGTTAATATTGAGAGTTTCGTTCCCATAAAACAATGTTTCTTTTTTTATGCTTACATTTACCATATCAAACAATGCAGCTGGATACATACAAACAAGATATATACACCGATAAATACATACATACATACAAACATACATACATACATACATACATACATACATATATGCATACATACATATATTTATATTTATATCTTTAATTGGGTATATTCTTGATGCTGACAAAAAAAATATTTTTAATGATTAATTAAAATAGTGTAATAGGAAAGAGTTAAGGTTGAGAATAGAAATATGTCATTAAAAAAGATATGAACATGGAATGATAGGGACAAGCAATTGAGTGATCCAGTCAGAAAATTCCTATAAATAACTGACAAAAACACACGATTGTGTGTGTGTAAACAGAGAAAGAGAAATATATATTATATATATATATATATATTGACACACACACATGCACACAGAGAAATATATATATATATATATAT
>NC_068992.1:54245593-54247672 GCF_001194135.2 Octopus bimaculoides
TATATATATATATATATATATATATATATATATACAGATATGAGGATGATGATGATATACTATCTATATATATCTATCTATATATATATATATATAGAGAGAGAGAGAGACCAATATTTATTCACAGATTCTTTTACTTGTTTCAGTCATTTCACTGCGACCATGCATTATATATATATATATATATGATAAGTACCATTCATACATGAGTCATTGCCAGTGCCGCCTGACTGACTCCTGTGCTTTTGCCATGTAAAAAGTGCCCACTACACTCTCGGAGTGGTTGGCGTTAGGAAGGGCATCCAGCTGTAGAAACATTGCCAGATCAGATTGGAGCCTGGTGCAGCCTTCTGGCTTGCCAGTCCTCAGTCAAATCGTCCAACCCATGCTAGCATGGAAAGCGGACGTTAAATGATGATGATGATGATGATGATGATATATATATAAACACAGAATATATAAGATGTTTTCATCAGCTAATTAATGAGTATGTACCATGAGTATTCAGTGTAGTTTACCACTAAAACTCTAGGCTAAACTGTAGCTGATAGTGTGATGTTGAGACAGCCTATCAGAGGCAGCTAAAAATGGTTTCTCTTTGAACGGATAGATGTAGATTAAAGTAAAGAATGAGAAAGCAAAACATGACTCGAGAAAGATGGAGAATATAAGCATATAGAGTCTCTACAGCTGTTTCTAGAATAGTGAAGCCTATGGATCATGATATTGAGTAAGGATTCCATAAGCTGAGTAAACCGTCATCAGAGAGGAAATAGTGAGAGAGATGTAAAGTGAGGAAATATCCTTAGTCAAGTATATTAGTATATTCCGCTTTGTCAAAAATGTGGAAAGGATCAGAGTAAGGTACCTTTATCAAATCCACTCACAAGGCTTTGGTCATTTTGAGGCCATAGTTGAGGGCTTTGCCCAAGGTGCCATGTAGTCCGACTGAACCCAGAACCATGTGGTTGGGAAGCAAACTTCTTACTACACAGCCACACTTGTGCCGACACAGGTATGTGTTACATCGTTCCATGATTGAATAAATAATAGTTATAGGTAAGGTCCATTTGCAGTTTCAAATGAGAATGTCTGATGGTAATCTATGGTATGGAATAGACATACATACAAACACACATACAATACTTACAAACATACATACAATACATACAAACATACATGCAATCATGCATACATACATACATCCATAAAGAATTACATGTGTGTGTTCTGCTTTTGGTGTGTGTTTGAGTGTATATATATATATATATATATATATTTGTATATGTATATTTATATCAACTTATGAATGGGTGGATGGATGTGTGTGTATTTTCATTTGCTTACGCTTGTCTTATGTATGTTTGCGTGTTTTTATATAAATTAGTTTTTGCGTGTACATTCATGGTTGTGTGAGTGTGTTTGTGTTTGTGCTTATATGTGGGTTAGCATGCTCACAATCACACATGTTTTAGTGAGCATAATTTTTTTTTTTCGAACACATATATATATGTATACAGGTACATATGTGTATGTGTGTGTGTGTAAGAGAGAGAAAGTGTGTGTATATGTGCGTGTGAGTGTCTGCGTTTCTATTTGTGTATGGAATAAAACGCTGTTTGGTAAATATATAAATCTCTCTGCATGAATCAATTGTGTGTGTGTATGTATGTGTGCATACATGTGTGTATGCATGTGTGTGCTTGTGCATATGCGTGCTTGCATGCTAACAAGCAAATATATATTTATTGTATGCAAATGAAAATATGAAGTAAATATGAAGCCAGCACATGAAATTTTG
Source organism: Octopus bimaculoides (assembly GCF_001194135.2). Classification (NCBI taxonomy): domain Eukaryota; kingdom Metazoa; phylum Mollusca; class Cephalopoda; order Octopoda; family Octopodidae; genus Octopus; species Octopus bimaculoides. The sequence goes on from NC_068992.1 coordinate 54,247,395, forward strand.
CATGATTACTATTAGACATATTTCAATAAGCCAGACATCTAAATAATTCTCCATTATCAGTTTACAGAATCAAATTACAGGAATGCTTGGATTTTATCTTTCTTTCCCTCTTTATTGCCCCATACCTCTCCTTTTCTCTCTCACCCACGCATCTATCTACCTATCTATCTATCAATCTAGGCACACACACTCACACACATATATATACATCCATGCAAAAAGATATGTATGTATATATATATATATATATATATATATATATATATATATATATATAT
>NC_068992.1:54248131-54250631 GCF_001194135.2 Octopus bimaculoides
TATGTATATATATATATATATATGTATATATATATATGTATATATATATATGTATGTATATATATATATGTATGTATATATATATATGTATATATATATGTATATATATATATATATATGTATATATATATATGTATACATATATATATATGTATATATATATATATATATTGTGTAGGTGCTGTGTGGTAAGAAGTTTGCTTCCCAAACACATGGTTCTGGATTCAGTCCCACTACAAGACATCTTTAGCAAGTGCCCTCTACTATAGCCTCAGAATGACCAAAGCCTTGTGAGTGGATCTGATAGAGGGAAACTGAAAGAAACCTTTCATACATATATATATGTATGTATCTATATGTGTGCGTTTTATGTCTGTGTTTGTCCCCACTACCATTGACTCTTCAACCAATGTTGATGTGTTTACATCCCCATAACTTAGTGGTTTGGCAAAAAAGACTGATAGAATAAGTACTAGGCTTTAAAAAAAGTAAGTCCTGAAAGAACAAGTTTGTATGTCTGGAAGACACCAATTTTACTTAGCTTGAGGTATCTTAACAAGTACAGCAAATCACCACATTTCCCAATCCTTTGTCATTCGACCCTATTTTTTTTTTTTTTTTTTTTTTTGCTGTTTTTGCAGATTCCCATGACTCTCTGTCACCATCCAATTCCATAATTATGAATTTGAATTGAGTGCTTGAGTCATAGTGACTCTTTCATTAGCTGACTACATAACCAAGGACACCAGTCAAATCGTCCAACCCATGCTAGCATGGAAAGTGGACGTTAAACGATGATGATGATGATGACCACCCCTATGGATGCTTTGTAGTTATTCCCTTGATAAAGCTTGGTGATCCTGACCGTTGATCTTCTAGGATTCCTCAGCTCAGCATCAATGTAAGAAGCACCCTTGGCTCAGTTGAGCCCTTCTGCTACCCCTTCATAATCTGCCATGCTACAGTCCAATAACTTCACCATACCCTTGGCAGGGTAACCAAACAGGTGCTATGCCTTGTCAAAGGACAGCCCATAACTATGCAGGGCATGGATGTTACTCCGTAAAGTAGTTTCAAAATACCTGCATTACTAACACCATTCAACACATATTTTGGATTATATATCTAAAGGGTAAAGGCCCCCTTTGGTCATGAATGACCATGGTATTGCACCTAGAATGTTCCCCTCCAAGGCACAAGTCTGGGCAAGGTTGTTTATAGAAGACCAGCAGTCACTCATGCATACCAGCCTTCCTTCTCCATGCTACTGGTATTATCCAAGGGAAAGGCAAAGGCCGATACAGCTTGGCACCAGTGATGTCGCAACACATTTCTACAGCTAAGTGAACTGGAACAAAGTGAAATAAAGTGTCTTGCTCAAGAACACAACGCACATCCTGTTATTTAGTTTAATGGAAGAGAAAATTAGTGCTGAATACATCTGGACTAACCAGTTTGAGGCTTAAAACTACTTATACACAAGTAGTCATTTCTCTGACATGGCCATCCCCTCAACTCCCTACAACAATTAACCTAACAATGGAGTGGTAATCTGATCTGCTAGAAATAACAACCAAATCCCCTCAAATGAAATCCTAATCCCTTCATACAAGCAGGTTACATTGAACTTTGTAGTCCTAGATATATGCAAATATGGGATGAGATGATCAAGAGTGGAATACCAGTGATATTTAACATGGTTTCTTTAGGGATGACCTGAGGTTGAAGAATTATAACAGCAGCAGAAGTTCCACTGAGTTGATGGAGTAACCTCAATGTGGTCATGTGAGATGAAAGAAATAGCAGCCAAATTTCTCTCGTCATTCATGGGTCAACAAAATAATCTAACAATCTAGTCACACTAGGTCACTTCAATCAACTAACACCTTCCCATTGTAACTAAGAAATTATTATTATTATAGGCGCAGGAGTTGCTGTGTGGTAAGTAGCTTGCTTACCAACCACATGGTTCCGAGTTCAGTCCCACTGCGTGGCATCTTGGGCAAGTGTCTTCTACTATAGCCTCGAGCCGACCAAAGCCTTGTGAGTAGATTTGGTAGACGGAAACTGAAAGAAGCCCGTCGTATATATGTATATATATATATATGTGTGTGTGTTTGTGTGTCTGTGTTTGTCCCCCTCTAGCATTGCTTGACAACCGATGCTGGTGTGTTTATGTCTCCGTCACTGAGCGGTTCGGCAAAAGAGACCGATAGAATAAGTACTAGGCTTACAAAGAATAAGTCCTGGGGTCGATATGCTCGACTAAAGGTGGTGCTCCAGCATGGCCGCAGTCAAATGACTGAAACAAGTAAAAGAGTTAAAAGAGTTATTATTATTATTATTATTATTATTATAATTATCATTGTTGTTGATGTTGTTGTTGCTGTTATTTCTAATTCAAAATATTCCCATATATTCATTTTAGATCCGATCACACACTAGTCTTCATCAGCAGCATTATCATCAAAAATCTTCAGCATCATCATGATTTTTTCAC
>NC_068992.1:54251862-54252904 GCF_001194135.2 Octopus bimaculoides
ATACACACACACACACATGTATATATATATCTATATATATATATACACACACACACACACACACACACACACACACACACACACACACACATGTATATATATATCTATATATATTTTTATATATATATATAAACACACACACACATATATATGTATACGTACGTATATAATTGTATATATATATATATATACATATATATATTTATATACGTCTACATACATTTGTGTGTGTGTGTGTATGTGTGTGTGTGTGTTATATTGCTTTAGATTTATTAACATCAATTTTAACCTTTATTCAGTCATAGGTTAGGTGGATGTGCACATTCAAGCATTTATATTTATTTAATTTAATTATACATCTGGCACCGGGCCTAGATTAAAATTCTTGGAAACCTAATGAGTAAATGGATTCTATCGGCCATCTTTGTTTAACTACTGTAAACCAAAAAGAAAAAGAAAAAGTTTGTAGTTTTCCGATACTTGGAAGAGTTCTTTGTCAAACTGAACGATTTTACAATCTGATCTCTCTTAAATCCAATTCTCTCTGACATAAACTATTCAATTATTTATAAAATCGTATTTAGGAAACTGATACCCCTTGAGCACTTGTCAAGATATTGAAGAAAATGTCTGATGGAATAATATAACAGTCAATTAATCAGCCATGTCTTTTATTTATCATAAATAACACAATATCTTTCTTAAACTTGAATGCATTCAAAATATTGTGACTTTGCAAAACAATAATAGCTGGTTTGTGTATGTTTACAAACTTTAGAATAGTGAATCTGGTTGAGTGAATACTGTACATATTAGACAGCTAGGACGTAGTTTGGTACTTTGAATTTGTTGCAATGTTTCAATTGAGCTTACGGTCAGGTGTTCAGGAGATTTTTCAGTACTACATTGCCTTGCTTGTGGTTTCTGCTGTTCAACCCCACACCTAGGATTGGACATATGGGATTGTGCTGAAAAGTTCCTATCTTTAATGGTATCACAAAAGGCCTGCTTGGAGGTCCAACCTTCTCAGTTCTTTTACAGG
>NC_068992.1:54252914-54253121 GCF_001194135.2 Octopus bimaculoides
GAGGTCCAACCTTCTCAGTTCTTTTACAGGGCTTAGATAAACTGAAGGACCACTGCAATAAGTGTGTGAATCTGAAAGGGAAATATGTTCAATAAAATCAAAATTAAATGATCCTCCTTTATTTTCTTTTAACCAATGCCAGGAATTTTGTTGTCCTTCTCTGAAATTTTTGAAAATTACATATATGCACACACACACACACACACA
>NC_068992.1:54254507-54255200 GCF_001194135.2 Octopus bimaculoides
TATATATATATATATATATATACATATGTATGTATGTATGTATGTATGTATGTATATGTGTGTGTGTGTGTAAATAGAAGGGGGCGACTTCCAGATTGTTGCTATTCAGGGAAAGATGATTTTCTTAAATAGATGCAAAGCTTTAGTGTAATAAAGAACAGAGGTTGTATTCATGATTGTATGATATTCATTCTGTTCTCTCAAGGGTATAATAGATGTAAGTAATATAAGACAGTGCTAACATATACTATCAGAAATCATATCATCTCCTCAAGACATTTTATTCACAATTTATCCGTTACTGTATACAAATTTTCTTTACAAAGGTTTGCCAATAACTAGAAAGAACAATGTAGCTGTTTTTTTTTGTGTTTTCTCTTTGAGGAAGAGAAATTTATCGTTTCCAATCTATAGACTGAAATAGAAAATTTGTGTGAAACAATCTGAAATATAAACAAACATAAACATAGAAATATATATAGATATAAGAAAAAAAAGGCAAACAAAAAAAAACAACACAGGAATTCAAATATGATCACATATATCTACTAAGACATTTATTTAGAAATACACTCGTACACATATATATTCATGCACAAATGCACTCAAACACACACATGCAAATACACACACACACACAAACACAAACACATCTGTATCTATGGACATGCATATATTAGTGTAGTTTTATAT
>NC_068992.1:54255355-54257113 GCF_001194135.2 Octopus bimaculoides
TATATATACACACAAATAAACAGTGACTTTCGCAAGTCTTTTTCCTGCTTCCTTCACTGTAGAATTCGTCTGAGAATTTTAATAATTTTAACTAAACTCTACACTGAAAGTAACAAGCCTCATCTTATATAATTCATTCCATTACTATAAAAAGAAAAAAACAGTACACATGCAAACACACATACACACAGAGAGAGAGGCTTCCACACAGTTTGTAATGGGTCAACACATAAGTAATGGGGCAAAGGCCATCGATTTCAGAAGAGGAGTAAGTCAATTACATCAACTCCAGTATTCAACTGGTGCTTACTTTATTGACCTTGAAATAAGGAATGGCAAAGTCAACCTTGGCAGAATTTGAACTCAGAATGTAAAGGCTGATGAAATGCTGCAAAGCATTTTGCCCAGTGTGTTAACGGTTCTGCCAGCTCGCCACCTTATCAAGGCAGAAAATATCGACAGAGATTTATATGTTAAAGCAAGAACACCCTCAGAATTTCCCTTTTTTAAAATTTTTTTTTCCCATTTTTTTTGCCTTTTGTCTCATTCCCTTCAAAACATGCTGAAGAGAACTTCCAAGTGCACTTTTTCTAGTATAATTATTGACATAAATATAGAGCACTCTAATCAAGTCTTTTTTCACATGTGTATGTGGGAAATATTAAATGTTTCTATTTGTACTTTATTAAAAAATGTCATGTTTTACTTATTGTGTGCTTTTCTTTATAGTTCTTAATTTATATCTATTTTAATATAATTTTTAAAGAAATTTTCTTTGTAGAACGTCCCTGAAAATTCCCACCCATTTTGGTATAAACTTGACTCACTTATTCCTTGCATATTTATTTTGTAAATGATTTTTTTTTTCATCGTTTTTTTAACACTTCATGTGATAGTATATGTTTATTAAACAACGCAAGTGCTGTAAGTGGCTAAATATAGAAACAGTTATGCTATTATTTATCAAAACGTAGTGATCTGGCAGAATTGTTAACATATTGAACAAAATATTTAGTGGTATTTCATCCATCTTTATGTTCTGAGTTCAAATTCTATCATTGTTGACTGACTTTAATCATTTCAAGGTCAATGAAATGAGTATTAATTATGCACAGGGGTCAATGTGATCAACTAACCCACTTACCTAAAAAATTTCAGGTTCCTGTAGTTGAAAGAGTTGTTGCTATTATCATTATTAAGTGAGAGAGCAGTGCATGCCATCAAAGTGACACTGGGGTAAAATATACAAAGCCCAACATACCCATCTTGACTACCTGACTGATAAGGGTACACCAGGCACATGCATCACAACCACATGTGCACGACATGGTGATTTCATATCAAGATAAACAGCGTATGACCTTGCAGGTGGGGGCCCAATCAGAATTTTCTTTAGGTCGAGTAGCCCATCCCACTCAAATGGAACTTGAATAAGAGTTGTTTAAGGATGCTAAATGAAACACCCATGTTTCCAAGGGTGAATTATTCAAACTCCATAGAATTCCTCTCAACACATGGCTATGATGCTCCCCCACTACTTCTGCTCATGATCAGAGATGCACATATCGTCAGCCACCAAGGGACATGCTCAACTGGTTAAGGTCAAACAACTGACAAACAAATCTGTGGTATTAAGCAGAATATTTGCTGTAGCCCATCTTTTATACCATGACAAAACAATGTACCTGATAACACTTCCAATCAATTAAGATCAGAAGCCATGAGAGCCACTGCCTGGTACTGCATCAGGGCATTAGC
>NC_068992.1:54257251-54258816 GCF_001194135.2 Octopus bimaculoides
TAGCCCATCTTTTATACCAAGACAAAACAATGTACCTGATAACACTTCCAATCAATTAAGATCAAAAGCCATGAGAGCCACTGCCTGGTACTGCATCCAGGCATAAGATCAGAAGCCATGAGAGCCACTGCCTGGTACTGCATCCGGGCATAAGATCAGAAGCCATGAGAGCCACTGCCTGGGACTGCAACATTATTATGATTATTAAGGTGGCAAGCTGTCAGGATCATTAGCACGTCAGACAAAAAGCTTAGTGGCATTTCATCTATCCTTATGTTCTGAGTTCAAATTCTACTGAGGTCTATTTTGCCTTTCATACTTACAGGGTCGATAACTCTGCCATGGTTGACTTTGCCTTTCATCCTTTAGGGGTCAATAAAATAAGTACCAGTTGAACACTGGGGTCAATGTTATCGACTTACCCATCTCTCAGAATTGATGGCCTTGTGCCAAGATGTCAAACCATTATTATTATTACTATTATTATTATTATTATTATTATTATTATTATTATTATTATTATTATCATTATTATTATTATTATCATCATCATCATCATCATCTCTCAAGATGAAGTAATTAACTCAGTTAAATTAATGATTTGTCATATTTTACTTTAAGTGCATATATCACTTGCAGGAGATTTAATCTCAGAGCAGATAAATAGCTTGACCATTCTACTGGACACAGTTACAGGGAAATAGTAATTTCTTTGGTAGATAAGTACAAACCTTCAAATTTAGTGGCCAAAATAAATTAAACTAACCAGAAATCGTGACTATTTCAAAAAGCATTGACCACTTTTTGCTGCCAGGTTTCAATTAATTTTGGAAATTATGAAGAATTTAGAAATTGTTATTATTAAACTAGTATAAGGCAGCAAACCAAATTTCAGGTCTTGTTCCTTTAGTAGAAAGGATTAAGCTAATATTTGGAACAAATTAAAATGTTAAAGCAAAATGTTAATCTTGAGAAATTTTAAATTAGATCACTTTAAAACTGAAAGGTTGTATACAAGAAACAGAGACAGTAATGAACAGTTAAATATGTAGGCTATACAGGGCATTCTGGCTTAATATTTGCTTTTTCTTCGTATAGTTTACAGGTAATGTTTTCTTATGAATAAGAGAGCCCAAGAAATATCATTAGAAACACATATCTTTAAGAATATTCAAAAAAATAGAGCAACACTATTGCTACTACCCTAACTTGATCCAAACCAATTTTGGTAGTTTATTTTGTTTTTTGTTTTTTTTTCTTTATTTTTTTTTTTTCTTAGACAGTGAGTATATTTAATTTCATTGTTAAATGCTGTGTTGATGAAGAATTTCAAATGAATTTCTTCAAACGTTTAGAGAAAAGAAAAAAAAAATGATGTAGACATCTGTTCAGAAAGAAAAAAAAAATGTAAAAGATCAGTATTCTGGCAATAATGTCTCAACAAAATCGATATTCATATAGATTTTATTAATATTGCTTTTGTTCAATTGTTTTTGTTGATTGAAATGTTGATATGATTTTCATGGAAAAAAGCTTTTAGATGGTTTTATTTTGTCTTTCATAAA
>NC_068992.1:54259422-54266583 GCF_001194135.2 Octopus bimaculoides
TATATATATATATATATATATATATATGTATATATATATATATGTAAATATATATTCTTGTACTGGTTTCAGACTCTTGGCTGTGGCCATGCTGGAGCACCGCCATCACTGTCACTGCAGTCTTTGTTGTATCCTGGTATTTGGTGGATGAGGGAGTTTGAGGTTGCCACACTCCTCTCTGTGTCCTGAGGTATTGTTGGTTCATCTGGAATCTTGCACAGCAATTTGCCCAAGTTTAACTTGAAACGTGTCTAACAATTTGGTTTGGTGATGGGAGGGAGACCTTTAAATGACATAGGGATTGCGAACATGAGGCCATTTTTGTAGGGATTGTTTCAGAGTTCAGGATCAACATATATTAGTCTTGCGGTGAGATAATGGTACTCAATGGAAGATTTTGTAGGATTCTTTTTGCTATTATGTGAGAGTAGAACTTTAAAAAAATTTTTCCTGGCAGTCATTATGTCGTTTAATCATCTAGCCACAGGTCAGCAATGGTCAAGCAGATCTATGATCAAATATCATTCCAGCCATACATTTCATGTCTTTATTCAAGCAACATCTCTTAAGCCTACATTTGTCCAATGAATCTTACAATATTTTAAAACTTCTGGGTATGATTTCAGGAAGATTTGGTTGCTATTTCTTGCAGATCAAGCAACCATGTAGAGCTTTCATTGTACAATCATATTTCCATATATTTCTACTTTGCACCGCAATGTGAAATTAAGAATTGGTATAGTTACTCTGAAGAGTTATGTTCTACAAGACAGGTTATCTCTTTCGTTGGCTTCTCTTGAGTTTTTTTTAATACCTTCTCACAAGAACAGAACCAGATCTAAGAATCAAGAGTGTGAGTGCTTTCTGCAGTGTCAAGACGCTTTCGTTTGTTCATTTTTAAGTTTGGTTTTGTTTCTGGGGTTTTTTTTTTGTTTTTGGTCTTGTAAATATATAATTTTCAAGTTGCACCTTGTTCTTTGTTTTGTTTTGTTTTTTTGTTTTTGTTTTTGTTTTAGTTGTTTTTGTTGCTGCTGTTGTTGTTGTTTTTTGCATGCAGGTTGCTATTGTCAGTTTAGCAGAATAAGCATGAACAAATGATGTATGTCACTGATCATTATAATCTCCAGAGCTTCTCATATATTCTAATATTGTGACTAGAGTGTCCCCATGTTCAGCATAAGCAGTTTACAATGTATTTGACATTTGGTGGTACAGAATGTGAGATTTTCTTACATGAAATGCATGTTTGGCTTTTTGTTTTGTTTTGTAATTTTTTTCCTTTTTTTTTTTTTTTGCTGTTGTGCTTGTCCACATTTACATGGAGCCAATGCTATGTGATAAGTTTTGAATGTCAATAGGACTTACGATTGTCTTCTTGATCTTTATGTTAACTATGTATCTAGTTAAGGTTACTGCTTTGATAGATGAGGATATGTCTGTGAGATCTTTTACAAATAGTAATCTTCTCAGTATGGGTGATTGACCTTTTAGAAAGAACACTATTTTATATGACAGGCTGGTCACAACTTAATACTCATACTTTTTACAACGATTTCTCCAATAAATAAATCACATAGATTACCAGTCGTTGAATGTTTTTAAAGGTTCTTGGTGAATGTTATCTGGCTTTGAACAAGAGAGAAGTTGATTTTAAAATCCGGTAGTGAAGTTGTGTGAAGGATATTCCACTTAATAGTTTCAGTGAATACCATAAATTATGCCATTGTTCTCCAAGACAAGGAAGCCAGGCATAAACTTTTGTCTAACTTTTTTTATACCTGGAATTGAAAACTTTATTCAACAGAGGTTTTTAAAGAAATGAATACAATAGTTTTTACAAATTGTCTTAAGGATATTACTGTGGCTCCCTACACAGTATTTGTTTTTATCATTCCTGATAGTGCATATGTTTATTTTTATTGCAATGTTGTTCATAGTTGCAGATTCAACTATTCAAACTTGCAGGATTAAATATTTACCATTTCAAACACCATTTTATATGCCAATGTAGTAAGTAGAACTCTATCTACTGCCATGTATTCAACATCTCATATCCCATCACTTAATGTGTCTTTGGGCAGTAGGATATCATGTTTCATAGACTGGGTTGTCTTATTTTGCAATTATTTGAGGTAATTTTCTTCACATATCTAGAAAACCTTTGGGGTTCAATTTTATATTTCGTAAATCCTTGGTCTTTTAGAGCTCCCTTTCTCACAGGATCATCTAAGTTAGAGCTTATTATTATTATTATTATTATTATTATTATTTTAATCAATGCTTTCAGTGTGCTTTCAATTTTCTCTACTGTTTTGTCTTTGCTTGTTCAAAATGTTCTGAAATTTTGTTTTTGTTTCTGCATAAGTAATGCCATGTCCCTTGGAATGATATATTTCTTCATTCAGACGTAATGAATGCCTATGTCACTTATTATTAACATTAATTATTTCAAATTTGTTTAATTATCATGTGAAGAAAGAATATTTGTAGTTAGTTAAATCAGTTTAAATTTTCCAGGATTGATCATTATTGATTCGTGAACAATTAATTCAGTTAGAATTGAGCATCATTGTTGTTGTTGTGCTGTTGATGTTGTTCTTGTTGTCATTTAGTCCCAGGTCAACTTATTCAACAGAGCTATGATCAAAACCATTCTAGACATGACCAATACATCTTTTAGGGGTATGTAAGATTACAATATCTAATGTGTCCTTTCTTTATTTAAGGTGGTAGAGCATCATATAAAGAAGATTTGGGTGTTATTTCTTGCAGATTCAGTGGCTATAGATTCATAGGTTGCTCTCTCTTTGACTCAGAGTTGAGGTGAGGTTTTGCAAGGTGTCACTCTACAAAATCTGTTCTCAGCTACATATTGTCAAACCAATATCATTAAGTAAGCACCACCATTATTAATGTAATCAGAAAAAAGAAAAAACTTCAAATAAAATCATCACTGCAAGGGAAGATAAGCATAGCTTGAGTGTTTAACATTAATCAAATCTAGTCAAATGAAAGGGAAGCATCTCAGAAATTTTAATTAATTAATTAAAGTTGCAATTCATATGAATGTTGAGGAAAGGAAAAAATTAGCTCAAGGACTTATATTAACTTAATATGATCCTTCAGAAGCATGGTTGTAACACTGGATATGTTTTAGTCTTATCAGGCCTCTACAGCGAAACATAGCCTCTCTCAAACAATTGCTGGTATGTTATTAAACAGTGTGAATAAAAATCCAAAGGTTCCATCAAAAGTTAGGGTTATAATATTAGTTTCAAATTTGGACACAAGGTCAGCAATTTCGAGAGAGGGGTTATGTCAATTGCATTGATCCCAGTGCTCAATTTGATACCTACTTTATCGCCCTTGGAACGATAAAAGGCAGAGTCAACATCAGCAGAATTTGAACTCAGAAAATCAAACAGACAGAAGGCCAGAAAATATTTTACCCAGAGTACAAAGGATTATGCCAGCTTGTTGCCCTAGCTAGGCTTATAATATTGCCATACATTTTTATTCAAGTCACTTATGACATAAATTCTATGTATTGTCAAATATAGATTGTGTAATTTTAATTTTTATTCTATGTTGATGCAGTATATATATATATATATATATATATATATATGTATACACATACGCACATGTGTGTGTGTGTTTGTGTATGTTCACATGCCTCAGTTTACTCCAATTCTTCATGTACTTCAAACTAGAAATATTCAAATGTTGACATAAGTCAGTGCTCTATTAGAAACATGTTCTGTTGTTGTTAACAAAATGGGAAGTTTACATATTTACTGGCTCACTTCAAGAGAATTGAAGCAGAGTAATTTTCTAATTTACTTTGGAAGAATGACAAAACTTCAACCATCAGACTTACAAGAATAGACTCAAGAGTCAACAAGGAAGGTAGAAGGGGTTTGGTCTTCCACTTGCTAGACATAGAAAGCAAATTTTTCTCAAATAAGACCCCACTGACTTAAATGAAAATGAATACGTTAGGCAACATAGCTGATGGGATAGGAATGAGTGGAATGCCTTTGATGGTTATCTGCTCACTTGAGCAGAGTTGACCTGGTGCTAAACAATAACAAAAATGATGGCAATAGTGACAACAACAACAACATCAAGATATAAGAGTGTTAAAATGTCCTGGTCACCTAATGAGAAGATCAACTTGTGATTTATCACCTTCAGTTGGGAAAGGACACAGAGATAATATAGATCTCTGACCTTACTCTTAAAATGACGATTTTAATGATAAGTTTGCTCAATCAGTATTAACCTGGAGCTAAACAACAAAAACAATAAACTGACTATAGATATCTGCCAGGCTGTGCATTTGCCTTGATTTTAGGGACACATTTTTAGATAAACTTTATAAGTCTAATGTACTGTATAGTCCTTTGTCTGAGCCACTGTTGTCTTTTAGACATTAGTAATCCCTTAGTAGACTATTGATCAAAGACTATATTGTCTAATATGTCCATCCTTTCCTTAAGATGGTAAGGATGTGATTTTGTGGTGATTTGGCTACTATTTCTAACTGGTTGTTCAACCAGTTAGAGGCCACATGGACTATGGAGTATTATTGTAAGATTTCATTTAAATTTCTGTAGTTACTATTTTTAATGAACAAAAATTCGTTTAATGATCACAGGCAGGTCTGTGGTCTGTATGGTTACATAGTTTGCATTACAACTATGTTGCTCAGGGTTCAATCTTAATGCAATATAACCTGGCCAAAGGTCTCCCTATATATCTCTTTCTGTCTACTTCTCTCTCTCTCTCTTTCTCTCCTTCTCAGATTGACAGATACTTTTGGGGTAAAGTTTAGTAGATGGAAACTATCATGAAGCCCTACATACACACACATACACACATATACATTTAGTGTATCTTTCATCTTTCCTCTTTTACTTATTTCAGTCATTAGACTGCAGCCATGCCAGTGCACTTCCTTCAAGTTTTATGTTATGAGTTCAAATATTGCTGAGGTTGACTTTGCCTCTAATCCTTCCAGAATCAATAAAACAAGTATCAGTTGGACAAGGGGTCATTGTAACTGACTAGCCTCTAAAATTTCAGGCTTTGTGCTTATAGTAGAAAGAATTATTATTACAATCGTGATTATTATTATTATTATTATCATTATTAACATCATAATTATCACCGTCACTGTCACTATCATTATTCTTATCAATATTGTCCTCATGATTAGCTTAACCAATTTCTTAATGTTGGTCATATCATCAACATTTCCATCAATGTGGTCATTTGATCTAATAAAAAAAACAGCCAAATCTCATTAAAATCACACCTTCATCATCTTAGAAATGAACATATTAGATCAGTGATTCCCAACGTGGGACACACGCCCCACTGGTGGGACTTTGGAAAATTTTGATGGGGCATGAGACCAAAATATTTTTCTTTTGATTTTAGTAGGACATGGAATTGTGAAAATCTGTTTTTTCTTAGTCAATAATGTACTTCTTTTTGCACTCAGAACTTAATAAAAGAGTAACCAGTAGATTTTTTTGTATTAAATAATTGCGATAAAATATTAAAAATAAAGTTGTTTTTTGCTTTCCAATAACCAGTGAGGCATAGATTTTTCTGGAAAGTTATAGTGAGGCCTGGGAAAAAAAATAGGTTGGGAAACACTGCATTAGATAATGTATTTATTATTCCCCTGAAGTTAGAAACAGATGGAATGGTCATAGCTGGACTGCCTTTGATCATATGCCTGCTTGATCAGGTCTTTTACCTGTGCTGAACCAACATCAACTATAAACATCACTGCCACAAACAAGTTTTATTTAATATCCTTGCCTACTTAAAACTAAATGTCAAATATATAAACATAGAATTTTTTCCTTTGTTCTTTCATTGATCTTTATAAAGAAAATTCCACTTCAGTAATTCCTTTCTTCTCTCATTTAGAGTAGAAATGGTAAATTTGTAAATATTTCACTTCCATTTTATTTATTTATTAACTTTTCTACACAGGAATATTCCATGCATTTATTTTTCACCTTTGCTTTCTATTTTCTCTTTCACATTTCTCTCATTTTCTGTATCAGCTTTTTTTTTATTTACTTATGTATATATTTATTACTATTGTTTTTCAACAGATGAAAAAGGGGAGGAAAAATGTTCTTTATACAGTTATCCTCTCATTTCACCCTCTCCTATCTATTCTTCAAACCCCAGTTTCTTTATCTCATCCCTTTTATTCTGCCTCCCCAATATACCCATTCCTTATTTCTCAATCTCCCTAAATGATTTTTTCTTCTTTCTCTTATTTACCTTTCCATGGCACTTTCTACCATTTTCAAAAAATTCTGAATTTCCTTGCATTATCAAATGAGGCAGGGGGAAATAATGGCTAAATCTCTCTTTAATATACCAGTATATTAAAAGAAAGAAGTGCACAGTAGATTATATATGTACGCCTAGAAATCCTTTAAACAAATGGGAGAGTCATGGCTGGAATTCCTTTGATCATAGGTCTACTCAATAAAGATAAACCTGGAGGCTAAATAACAGACATTAAACAATAATGATTGTGTGTGTGTGTGTATAAATATATATATAATGTGTGTGTGTGTATCTTCATAATTTAATATCCATCTTCCATGTTCTTGGACTGTTGGATAGAATTTTACAAGCATTAGGATTGCATCATGCACCAGTGTCTGCTTTGGCATGGTTTCTACAGGTGGGTGCCTTTCCAAACGCCAAATACTTTACAGAGTGTTCTGGGTGGTGTGTCCATGGCACCAGCACCAGTGAGGTCACCAAGTTACGTACAAGACAAAAATGTCCTTTCGCCTGAGTATGAGTTTAGTAGAGAGAGGGAGAGAGAGAGAGAGTTGGCTCTATGCTAAGTGTTTAAAGGCTAAATTTTGATAAAGGGGCCCCCTGCTGTAGAGAATGTATATACACACATAAACATGTATATTTGTACACACACACATTTGTGTGTCTGTATAAATATGTGTGTGCAGATATATGTGTATAGATAGTTATTTCTATGTATATATACATACTATTCACACACAAAGACACATACACATGCATACCTATGTATATATATATATATATATATATATACACACACATATATATATATATATATATATATATATATATATA
>NC_068992.1:54268358-54272824 GCF_001194135.2 Octopus bimaculoides
ATATATATATATATATATATATATATATATATATGCATACATACATATATATGTATATATATATATGTGTATATATATATATATATATATATATATATATATATATCATATAGGTATATATGTTTGTATATCTATTTGTATGTATATATATATGTATATGTATATATGTTTATATTTTTGTATATGTGTGTGTGTGTGTGCATGTGTATCTATATGTATGTGTGTATGTGTATATATACTTTTTTCATAGTTATATATTCATAGTTGACCAAATACTAAACACTAATCAGACTAACTTAGAAAAAGAAATTAAATATGGCAAGAGAAAAAGTATTAAAAGTATTGCAGAAAAATAAAAAAGATTAAATATATTCAAACATATTTTTATAAATTAATGTATTTTCAGATTTCTTCACTTCTATATTCTGAATTTTTCAGGAATGCAAATTATAGTTTTAAAGTTAAAATACAGAATTCTAAATTTGTTTGAAAGACTACAAACAAAAAAAAAAAAATATCACTCATATACACAGATACAAACACATATATATGGATACACATGTTCATATGCACACAACTATATAAACAC
The DNA here is from genome assembly GCF_001194135.2 of Octopus bimaculoides. Taxonomy (NCBI): domain Eukaryota; kingdom Metazoa; phylum Mollusca; class Cephalopoda; order Octopoda; family Octopodidae; genus Octopus; species Octopus bimaculoides. Next base: position 54,268,948 of record NC_068992.1, read on the forward strand.
ATATATGCACACAAGCACATACACACAAGCACACACACACACAACAGCAACAACATCAACACATGTACATATAAACACATACAAGTGCTTACACAGACAAATACATAGGAGGCATATTTAGAGGTGAAGCTTCATTATATATGAAGAACTGTAATGTTGAAATGTAAAATTATAAAAATATAAATAGATAAGATTTTTAAAAAAAATATATATTAAACTATAAAAAAATAATTAATAGAATTTAGAGAGAACGAGACAAAGATGGGTGAGTAACTAGGAGAAACAAAGAGAGAGAAGGGTATGGAAAGAGAGAGATAGAAGGATGGAGAGAGAGTGGAGAGAGAGAGAGAGTGGAGAGAGAGAGAGAGTGGAGAGAGAGAGAGAGAGAATAAATCTTTTTAAAGGTGAAAGTGAAAAAAAAAACAGTAAAAAAACTAAACATTTTTTTCATTAATAAACATAAAATACAGATAAATGAAGTTGAGAATATTTAGTTCATAACAGCGAAAATAAGGAAATGATGATGATGATGATGATGACGATGACGACGACGACGGTGGTGGTGGTGGTGGTGGACATCATGATGATGATCATGATGATGGTAGTGATGATGATGATGACAATGAAGATGATGGTGGGGACAAAGGTAGTGATGTTGAAGATAATGATGACTATGACAGCAGTAGTTGCAGTGGTGGCAGGGGCAGTGGTGGTGGCAGTGGCAGTGGTGGTACTGGTGGTGGTGGTGACTGTATGGTTATTGTTGATAGTGGTGGTGGTGGTGGTGAGAGGAGCAATGATGAAGATGTCAACAACAACAACAAAAGTAGTGACGAGGAAGAGAAAGGTGAGCGAGATTAGAAAGGTGGGCGGTGAGATCTTCAGTTATAAGAAAGAAGTAACTCTCCAGAGGTTAGCAAAGTTAAATAACAAAAGAAAGTATATTGAGGATGGCAGAGAGGATAAAAAGAAAACCGGAATTGTTATATAATCATTCACTCACACACACACACACACACACACACAAACCCTCACACAGATACAATCATAAGTGCACTCATGTATACACACAAGCAAACAAGTATGCATACGCCTACTGCAAATCAACACCTGCATATATGGTGCACATCAGGGTGAAAGCTGACATGGTTTCCCTACACACGCACAAACATATACACATAGAATAAGTCCTAAGCTTGCAAAGAATAAGTCCTGGGGTCGATTTGCTCGACTAAAGCTGGTGCTCCAGCATGACCACAGTCAAATGACTGAAACAAATAAAAGAGTAACAGAATATGCACATATAGGAGTGGCTGTGTGGTAAGTAGCTTGCTTACCAACCACATGGTTCTGGGTTCAGTCCAACTACGTGGCATCTTGGGCAAGCGTCTTCTACTATACCATCGGGCCGACCAAAGCCTTGTGAGTGGATTTGGTAGACGGAAACTGAAAGAAGCCCGTCGTATATATGTATATATATGTATGTGTGTGTGTGTGTTTGTCCCCCTAGCATTGCTTGACAACCGATGCTGGTGTGTTTATGTCCCCCGTAACTTAGCGGTTCGGCAAAAAGAGACCGATAGAATAAGTATTAGGCTTATAAAGAATAAGTCCTGGGGTCGATTTGCTCGACTAAAGGCGGTGCTCCAGCATGGCCGTAGTCAAATGACTGAAAAAAGTAAAAGAGTAAGAATATACATATACACATATATATATAGTAATCGATGTATCATAGCTGAATGGTTAAGAGTTTTCTTTTGTAATGATGAGACTCCAGGTTCAGTCCTGCTGTCTGGTACCTTAGACAAGTGTATTTTACTATAATCTTAGGTCAACCGAAGCTTTGTACTTAAAATTAACCCTTTTATTACTGTATTTATTTTGAGATGCTCTGTGTTTCTTTCAATTACTTCAAATATGGACCCTTTAAATATTCCTAATCTAATATAAACTATGTTTATTTCATAATTTATTTTTAATTATCCAATGTTTTGCCTAACACTCTTATTCTACAGTCTCCTTTCATTTAGATCAATTGGCACATGTCTGTCATCTTCACTTCATGTAATACGTCTGCATCAATTAAATCTTCTTTCCAGTACACATCCTATTCCTTATATTTAGTTTTCTCTCAAATCATTTGTGTTTTCTAATTCAGTCACAGTATATCATACTGATTTAAGAATATGTACCATCTTTGACAGATATCTGGAACGCAACTAGCACATCCAGAATATATGTTCTTGTTTATGTGTAAACTTAGGAAATATTGCTTTTCTGACATAGGTACATGTTGACATATCAGAGTAAGAAATATAATCGATTAGATTAGAGGCTCCCAACCTTTTTTATCTATGGACCCCTTTGCGTATTGTTTTATTCTGGTGAACCCCCAGAGCCATTCTGAGTTTAAAAACTAGTTTTATAGAAACTTCATTCAAAATTCCTATTTCGTTTTTCACACATTAACTTGACTAGGTTCAACTATGGAAAATGGTAGAGAATGAAACCTAGCTGTTTCTTGCAATACATACCAAAGCATACATCTAAAGCAGCATTCTTTCAAGGGACCTTAAAATTCTATCTCTCTCTCTCTCTCTCTCTCTGGCCGTTGCCAGTACCACCTGACTGGCCTTCGTGCCGGCGGCACATAAAAGCACCCACTACACTTTCAGAATGGTTGGCATTAGGAAGGGCATGCAGCTGTAGAAACTCTGCCAGATCAGATTGGAGCCTGGTGTAGCCATCTGGTTCGCCAGTCCTCAGTCAAAAGTCAAATCGTCCAGTCCATGCTAGCATGGAAGACGGACAGTAAACGATGATGATGAAAATGATATATATATACACATATATATACACACACATACACACACACACACACATATATATACATATATATTATTTTTACCATTTGTAAAGAAAATATTGTCGAAACCGGTTTCATATTTGAATAAATCTCTTAAAAATTTTGCCGGCTCTTCTCAAGCACACCATATCTCCAAAGGTCTCAGTCACTTGTCATTGCCTCTGTGCTTCACCACCTCATCCCAGATGTCTTCCTGGGTCTACCTCTTCCACAGGTTCCCTCCACTGTTAGGGTGTGACGCTTCTTCACATAGCTGTCCTTATCCATATCATATGATGGCCTTCTTTCAGGTTCTGTCTATGAAGTCCACTATAACGAAATACCACAAGATATTTTGTCTGATATGTTCTCCATTGCCAAGTAAGGCTATTTAACATACCGACATTGAACAATAACAACAACAGCAATGGTAAAAGCAACAATAACAACAGCAAAAAAAGAAACACAATCAGAAAAAACAAAAACAGTAAAAAACATCAACGGCAATAAAAGTCCAACAACAACAACGATAACAGAAGTAATATCAATGATGCCATCAGATCAACATGAATATCATAAAAGTTGCAACAAGAAGCAAAAACCAAAAGTTCCTTTTAATGTAAAGGAATAAGTCAGTTCTGATTATCTAAGATTAGAATTTTATATCACAAGAATTTTTCAATGGCACCTCACCAATTGCATTGAAAAAACTGAGCAAACAGACTTTTTCAAGAGTAATTTTTCTCGATGCTGTCTTTATTTATGCAAGGCTGAAATCCCATGGGGACATGGTCTAGGATGGTAACAAAAAAAAAAAAGAAAAACAGAAAAAAAAAAAAAAACTAACAAGAAACTAATGGTGAAATGGTGAAGGAGAAGAATGAGAGGGAGAGAGAGAAAGAGAGCAAAGGAGGGAGAGAGAGAGAGGAGGAGAAGTGGAGGTGTTTCATTTATTCAATGATTCAAGATTTAAGTGTCTGCCAGGAAAGAAAGCAACTCAAGAGATATAAGTAAATAAAAAAAACTTTTAAA
>NC_068992.1:54272834-54273929 GCF_001194135.2 Octopus bimaculoides
TATATATATATACACACAGAAAGAGAGAGAGAGAGAGGGAGGGAGGAGAAACAGTGATAGATAAATAGAAAGAGAGAGATGCATACACACACACACACACACTCATACTCATTTTGTATATATTTAAATGTGTGTATATATATATTATATAGGTGGAGGCGCAATGGCCCAGTGGTTCGGGCAGTGGACTCACAGTCATAGGATCGCGGTTTCGATTCCCAGACCAGGCATTGTGAGTGTTTATTGAGTGAAAGCACCTAAAGTTCCACGAGAATCCGGCAGGGGATGGTGGCAAACCCTGCTGTACTCTTTTACCACAACTTTCTCTTACTGTTTCTGTTGTACCTGTAATTTCAAAGGGGCCAGCCTTGTCACACTCTGTGTCACACTGAATCTCCCCAAGAACTACATTAAGGGTACACTTCACGTTATATATATGTATATACATATATATGGCACCTAGGGCAAGTGTCTTCTACTAAAGCTTCAGGCCAACCGAAGCTTTGTGAGTGGATTTGGTAGATGGAAACTGAAAGAAGCCCATCGTAAATATATATATATATATGTGTGTATGTATATGATTATGTGTCTGTGTTTGTGTTTGTCCCCACCCCAACATCACTTGACAACCGATGGTGGTGTGTTTACGTCCCTGTCAGTTAGCGGTACGGCAAGAAAGACCGATAGAATAAGTACTAGGGTTACAAAGAATAAGTCCTGAGGTCAATTTGCTCGACTAAAGGCAGTGCTCCAGCATGGCTGCAGTCAAATAACTGAAACAAATAAAAAATATTTATATATACATATATGTACTTATATGTATGTATATATGAGTGTATGTGCACATGCAAGTCTAGATCCAACTACTTACCTTTATACCTGGCAGACCACCAGTGCCTGACCTGTGACGGATCTTTCCAATCAGAAGAGTCAGATGCACTGTGACTCATCTTCTTCTCCCATGTCCTCAGCATCATCTACAACGATGGAGGAATATTATTATATGTTTGGATGTATATATATATATACACACGTATATATATATATATATGAATATATATATATATATATTCATATATATATATATATATATAT
>NC_068992.1:54274334-54275755 GCF_001194135.2 Octopus bimaculoides
TATATATATATATATATATATATATATATATATATGTATGTACATATGTGTATGTTTATGTAAATGTATGCATGCACATTATATATATATATATATATATATATACACTCTCATACACTCATGCATCTATATGTATTTATATATATTTACTCACACGCATATGTGTGTGTGTGCATGTGTGTGTGTATCTATATGAATATATGTGATATAAAGGCAAATAATTTCATAGATGCAGCAAGAATATAATCTTAGTATAATAATTTTATCAAAGAACTGAATGTGACACGTCCCATTCACATATCTTAGTATTATACACAGTAATGTAAAAACAGCAATGAATGTCAGACACAAAGAAAATAAATCTGGTTAAGCATACATTGAAATAAATATACATATTCCATATATCTATCATTATTATTATTATTATTATTATTATTATTATTATTTTTATTATTGGACAATGCCTTCATCAACAGTTCCAACAATGCAAGCTTTACTATTTATTATCCACATTGGCACTGGCAGGTATGTTAAAATTAATTCATCTCATATTTATTGAGATGGACCAAAATTTCCTTCTACTCAATTCTTGCTACATTATTTGCAAAATTATAAAGAAAGGAGCAGAACTTTCAGAATCAATAACTAAATTTTCATTTGCTATTAGTAATGCAAACAGATTTATAGATTTTACAAGAGTATCATCTTAAGGTAGCCACTTCAGCAAAGAACCATATATGCTTATATACATATATATATATATATATATATATATATATCATCATCATCATCATCATCATTTAACGTCTGTTTTCCATGCTGGCAAGTGTTGGACGGTTTGACTGAGGTCTGGAGAGCCAGTGGCTGCTCTAGGCTCCAATCTGATCTGGAGCAATGTTTCTACAGCCAGATGCTCTTCCTAATGCCAATGACTCTGAGAGTGTAGTGGGAACTTTTTATGTGTCACCAGCACAAGAACCGGTATATATACATATATATAATGCATATTTATATCATCATCATCATCATTGTCATCATCGTTTTAACAATCGTTGAGCATTTGGTTCAACCTGAGGAATCATTGTATGTACTTATTTATCATCAATGTATTTTGTATCCAGGAATCTCTGAGTTATAGCAGCCAACAGGGCTATTTCAACTGGGGGTGGAGAGAGAGAGAAGTTAAGGAATAGAATGGGAAGATAGGTTAAGTTTGTGATGAGAAGGTGGGAAGTGTAACAATGAGTTAGAGAAAGGTGGAGATGAAAAATGTATATTAAGAGAATCAAATGGGCTCAACTGATCTTCGTTGTTAGATACGTTATATTGAAGTTAAAGGAAACTTTTGAATCAGTGATATTTGTACACACACTTTTCTATTCCCATATACACTTGTGTGTGTGTGTGTATGTATGTATATG
>NC_068992.1:54275785-54276403 GCF_001194135.2 Octopus bimaculoides
TATATATACACACACATACACAATTATATATATATATATATATATATATTATTTAACCATATAAACATATATATACATATATGTGCATATATGTATAAATATATACTATGTATGTGTATATATTTGTATATATCCATACATATATACATATATATATATATATATATATGTGTGTGTGTGTGTGTGTGTGTGTATTTATGTGACTAGATATGTGTAAATATACATGAATATATACAAACACATATTTGTATGCATATATGTATCTATTTAATTATATGTATATACATATATATGTACACACACATACACACAGATATATATGTATATATCATATGTATCTTTCGAGTTTCTCCCTTATCTTGGTAAAAAGTGTTTGCCATATCTGACTTCTGTCAAAACAAACATGCTATCCAACATGAAAAGTGCAATGTTTGTATACATATATCGGTGTATTTTTGAATTTCAAAGTAGACCAGCCTTCAGTTTTTGGCATGTTTTCCACACTTATACACACACACAATGATATATATATATTCATGTAAATATAACACGCATAAACAGAAGCTTTATTAAATACATACATACATATATATATATATATATATATATATATATATA
>NC_068992.1:54276640-54279140 GCF_001194135.2 Octopus bimaculoides
ATATATATATATATATATATATATATATACAGGGGTTGGACAAAATAATGGAAACACCTTAAAATTTCAAACAAATTTATTTTAATATGGGGTAGGACCGCCTTTGGCAGTAATTACAGCTTGAATTCTATGAGGTATGGACTCGTACAGAGTTTGAATTGTTTCCACAGGAATATTTGTCCATTCTTCAGCTAAAACAGTCTCCAGTTCTTGTAGTGATGATGGTGGAGGATATCAACTCCTTACTTGTTTTTCTAAAATGCACCATAAATGTTCAATAATATTGAGATCTGGGGTCTGTGGTGCCCAGATAAGATGTTCAGCTTCACTAGAATGTTCCTTATACCATTCAGTAACTACTTTAGCTGTGTGAATTGGTGCATTATTATCCTGAAAGATTGCGTTGTTTCCCTCCAGAAACAGTTCCACAACGATAGGATGAATTTGATCAGATAAAATGCTTAAATAGTTTTGACTATTAATTCTGCCATGAAGGGAAACCATTGGACCAGTGGATTCCCAAGATATAGCCCAACCCCCACCCCACTAGATCATCACAGATCTTCCTCCATGTTTAACAGTTAGAAGAAGGTAGTCGGGGTCAAATGCTTCTTTTGGCTGTCTCCACAGCCAAAAGTCAGTGGTCAGAAATAAGGTAAAGGATGACTCATCTGAGAAAATAACATTCTTCCATTGCACTAGGGACCAATTGTGTAGGTTTTTACTCCATTCTAAATGCTTTGCAACGTTTGTTTTTGAAAGTAATGGTTTACTGATTGCAGCCCTCCTGAGAAATCCGGCTTTGTGCAGCTCTCGGTGAACAGTTTTTGTGGAAAATGGGTTCTCAAGGTGGTCATTAAGCTCTGCAGTAATTCTGGGAACTGTACTTTTGTGATCCTTTTTAACAATTCATGTAAGAGTCCAACGGCCCCTATCTGAAAATTTTGGTTTTCTTCCGGAGTTTTGTTTGACGAGAAGGTTTTTTCCCTCTTTCTCAAAAGCTGTCATTACTTTCAAGACTACTTGTTGATACACCAAACATTTTGGCTGTTTTTGCTATGTGAATGCCTGCCATACAAGCACTAACAATTTGACCTCTTTGAAAATCCGATAGACCTGTCATTTTAAGGAATTTTAATAGCCTTTTTCTGATGATATCTGAAAAGAAACAGCAATTTTAGTGCAACATATTAAGCAACACTAATAATAAATCAAAAACCATAAAAATAAACGAGCTTTCCATGGTTTTATAGATATTTCAAAATTATGATGCTATGATGCAAGGTGTTTCCATTATTTTGTCTTCTATTATAGATTTGAGATAACCAAAGCCTTGTAAGTGGTTTTCGTAGACAAAAACTGAAAGATGCCTGTCTTTTATATATATATGTATATATCTATATATTTATGTGTGTGCGTGTCCTCCACCCTCATTGCTTGACAACCAATGCCAGTGAGTTTACGTTCTTGTAGTTTTGCAGTTTGGCAAAAGAGATCAATAGAATAAGTAGTAGGTTTACAAGAATAAGCCCTGGGGTCAATTTCTTGGACTAAAACCCTTTGAGGTAGTGCTCCTGTATGGCCGCAGTCAAAAGACTGCAACAAGTAAAAGAATATATATATATATATATATATATCTTCCATCTTTTATTTGTTTCGGTCACTAGGTTGCGGCCATGCTGGGACACAGCCTTGAGAAATTTTTGTTTTTTAAACCTGATATTTATCCAATCAGTCTCTATTGCCGAATCACCGTTTTATGAGGAATTAAACACACCGACACCAATCGTCAAGCAGTGGGGGAGGGGACAATCACAGACACAAAGACACACATGTTGCCTCCTGGTCCACGAGTCCTCAGTCAAATCGTCTAACCTATGCTAGCATGGAAAGCGGACGTTAAACGATGATGATGATGATGATGATATGTATGTATATACAATGGGCTTCTTTCAGTTCCTGTTTACCAAATCCACTCACAAGGGTTTGGTTGGCCCAATACTAAAGTAGAAGACATTTGCCCAAAGTGCCACACCATGGGACTGAACCTAAAACCATATGGTCGGAAAGCAAACTTCTTACCATACAGCCATTACATACACAATCATAAGATATATATGTATGTATGCATGTATGCATGTGTGTTTGCATGTATGTGTATATATATATATATATATATATATATATTATTACAATTAAAAGGGTAAAGGTTTATCAATTTATTAATTTATTAATAAATTAACAATTAATAATTTTTACCAAGCTCTTCGGTATGTAAACAGCATTCGGTATGTAAACAGCATTCAGTATGTAAACAGCATTTTAGCTGCTATTTCTGAACTTCGGTATGTGGTGAAGCAACTGTTTGCTGATCCCTTAATTATGTTTATACATATATATATATATATATATATGTATGTATAGTTACATCTATACATAATATTCTATATCTCCACCCTCACGCTGTTGCTCCTGTCTTATCGGGAAAACTAATTCATCA
>NC_068992.1:54286536-54287340 GCF_001194135.2 Octopus bimaculoides
GTCTGGCCGCATAGCCTTTTCCGTTTGTTCTCCTATCTTGTTTTTTGTCCACCACTACATTTCTCCATGGCACACATTTAATTTGTGTATACAAATTTAATTTGCGGTCCATGGGAAGAGCCATTTTAACGATGCGTCCTGCCCAACTCTTGAAAACGCCGGTGTTAAAACGGGGGTAGCTGATAAAGGAAAATGTTCTCTATGAGGCTTGTGTGTTTTCTGAACTCTGGTTATTATTATTTTCTTGTCTACGTTTTGTTTGCAATGTCCTGTACCCAGATATGCACCTATATATACAGGTAGACGTAGGTATGCACATACCTGTACGTATATATGCATATACTCATTTATTATTGTTTTTATATGACCGAACGCCAGCGTCATCACTGTTGTAAGTAGTTATTTCAACTTTATATTTTCTTACGCGACTCTATATCTTTCTCTATCACTTTTTCCCCCTCTCGTTCTTCCTCTGTTACTACTACGTATCTCTCTTTACCCCTCTCGTTATTAACATCTCTTTTTTGGAACTTTTACTAATCCTATGTCACACATATACTCCATGCATTTGTTTCTTCCTGTATCTTGTATAACGATGTATATATATCATAACCTCACCTGATACTCTTTGTTGTCTTTTCTGTCTACCAAATCCACTCACAAGGCTTTGGTTGGCCTGAGGCTATAGTAGAAGAAAGGTGCCATGCAGTGGAACTGAACCTAGAAGCATGTGGTTGAGAATCAAGTTTCTTACCACACACCCACTTATACATACATATATATATATATATATATATATATATA
>NC_068992.1:54292739-54293586 GCF_001194135.2 Octopus bimaculoides
TATATATGTGTGTGTGTGTGTATATATAGACACACAACAGGCATCTTTCAGTTTCTGTCTACCAAATCCACTCATTAGGTTTTTGGTTGGCCCGAGGCCTGAGCAGCACACATGTGCCCCAGGTGCCACATGGTGGGATTGAACTTTTGAATCACTTGATTGAGAAGCAAACTTCTTACCATACAGTCACACCTGCACTTAATGCCATGCCACATAAGAACTTAATACAAGACAAAGGAAAATCTCTTGTTTGTTACCGAATTTATCTTTGGGGGTTTTGGCAACAAATTAAAAGAGAGACTAACTAAGAGTTGGTTCCTCTTAGTCCTTGCTCTGAAGAGGTTAGCAATAGGAAGAGCAACCAGTTGTAAAATCCGTGCCAGAAACATAACACATATAATGAAAATGACTGGTACATTTCCTTTATTTATATATAAATATACATTTATATATATAGTAATATATAAATGCATTTTAGTATACACATATACACAAATATGTATTTACTAAAATACTTATAAGCACATGTGCACACATACATATGCACACATATATATATACATATGGATTGCTAGCCACTAAACCTTTTTCAATTTTCTCACCCTGTTTATTTCTGTCTTCCTTTCTGTCGAAGAGCGTAGGCTCGAAACGTAAAAGACTTTCACACTTCCCGAGCATTAAACTAATACACCAGTTTGTTGTTTACACACCCTTCTTTGTCTTTTGTTGTTTTGTAAATTCTCACTATATATATATGTGTGTGTGTGTGTATCTACATATATATATGTGTGTGTGTGTGTGTGTGCGCGCGCGCGTGTGCATGTATGTGTATATATATATATATATA
>NC_068992.1:54296561-54299913 GCF_001194135.2 Octopus bimaculoides
AGTTGTTTACATTCCTTTGGTGTAAAGCGTATTTAATCTCCATACCTTCGTTTTATTTGCTTTTTTCATTTTAAATTTGCTTTAACCCTAACCCTAACTCTAGGGTTAGGGTTAATTGTTTCAAAATCGTTTGTTTATGTAGTCGGCACTTAATGTATATCGGCTGAATGGACGTCAGTGATTGGTTGAAATTACAGAAATACGACAACTTTAACATGGAATAACTTCTGGATTTCTTTTTTTTTTAAGAAGACTAAGAGAAAAAGATGTTTTATATGACACATTGTACCAGTGTTCCAAGTTTCAAAGTGTTTTGTTAATGAAAAATGTGGCCCCCGTTTTAAAAAAGATCCAAAAAATTGACCCCTGTATTTATTTATATTTTTTTAAAAGTCTGATGCTTATTATATTTCTCTCTTTTCCCAACCTGCTATATCATGGGTCATAAACATAACAACACCAGTTTTCAAGACACGAGGCAATGGTCAGCTCAGGGATGTAACAGAAGGTACAAAACAGCAAACAGTGGGACTGAACCCAGAACCATGTGGTTCAGAAGCAAACCTCATACCACACAACCATACCAGCACTTGTTATGTTTTCATTATTAAAGCAACAAGCTAACAGAATCATTAGCATGCCAGACAAAATGCTTAGCGACATTTCACCTGTCTTTGCATTCTAAGTTCAAATTCTGCAGAGGTCGCCTTTGCCTTTCATCCTTTTGGGCCTGGAAAAATAAGTACCAGTTTAACAATGGGGTTGATGTAATGAATATACTCTGCTTCCACGAAATTTCTACTCTTGTGCCAAAATGTGAAACCATTATTATTATTATTATTATCATTTTTATTATTATTAGCCCTTGTGGCCAATAAAACCAGAATTATCATTATTATTAACATTATTATTATTATCATTATTATTATTATTATTATTATTATTGAGTGAGAGAGCAGTGCATGCTATCAAAGTGATACTGGGGTAAAATATACGAAACCCAGTATACCCATCTGATAAGGGTACATCAGGCACATGCATCACAACTATATGTGCACAAAATGGTGATCCCATATCAAGATTAACAGTGCAGACATCAAAAGTGATTGACTGCAATATAAGTTAAGAAGTGTGTTGATCAACTTGCATGGATGTCCATCACAATCTGCACCAAGGATTACTAAATATGGTAACATTGACAAAATGCTGAGTAGATTCAAATCAAGAATGTTGTGATATCCAGAAAGCAATCAGTTACAGACTAAACTATATGTCATTTAATAAATAACCTTGGAGAGGTGGTTGACAGTTAGTTAACTTTAACATACCAAATACCTTAAATTCCTGACCTGGAGCCTTATCATTACTCTTTTACTCTTTTACTTGTTTCAGTCATTTGACTGCGGCCATGCTGGAGCACTGCCTTTAGTCGAGAAAATTGACCCCAGGACTTATTCTTTGTAAGCCTAGTATTTATTCTATTGGTCTCTTTTTGCCAAACCGCTAAGTTACGGGGACGTAAACACACCAGCATCGGTTGTCAAGTGATGGTGGGGAGACAAACACAGACACACAACCACACATACATATATATATACATATATATACATACATACGACGGATTCTTTCAGTTTCCATCTACCAAATCCACTCACAAGGCTTTGGTCGGCCCGAGGCTATAGTAGAAGACACTTGCCCAAGGTGCCATGCAGTGGGACTGAACCCGGAACCATGTGGTTGGTAAGCAAGCTACTTACCACACAGCCACTCCTGAGCCTATTAGATGATTTTCTTGTCAGCAAATAGTTTTATTGGCTTCATGACTTCGAAAGCCATGTGGACCAAGGGACCCCTAACATCAAGAAAGGCATTTGACTGTAAAACAACGGTTTGAATAACATATTGATCCAACCCATGCAAGCATTGAGAAATGAACTTAAAACAAATATACAAATATTGTTGTTGTGGTTGTTGTTTAATTCCTTGTTATCCCAGTCATGGGTACAACACATATAACCAAAGATATTCCATTCAAGGCTATCTCAGTTATTCCATTTCTCCCTTTTGGTAAAATTGCAGAATATGAATTCAAGTTGATTTAGTTGTTATTTCTAACAGGTTGAGTGACCACGTAAAGGCTTATTTTCAAACTAGAAAATCTGTGTAAATTTACAAGTCTTTTTTGAGTTCACATATTGCTTTTTTTTATTTTTCATTCTAGTTTCCAAGAAATGTGTTAGTTTTGATATCTCTTATAGGCATACTCTGATAAAGCCATCATATTTTTTTTTTATCCTGGAGAAAATGTAACATGTCCTGAAGCATTGCTTATATTGATATTACTAGTTAGAATTATAGCTATTACTGATGTTCGTACATAATATTGATTTTAATGAGATTAGCTATTAGTTAATTAAAGTATCTACGCTTCAGGAAGAACCGTCTCATTCTAATTATTCCTGTAATCATGAAGACATACCAATTTTACATCAAGAATTTTCTTCTAAGTAGAATTTCAAAATAGAAGAGTTTAGGAAAATTAAAACTATTATTGTTGCCCACTGATAATTAATCAGCTGCTAAATTACTTTTTAATTTGTCAAATATTATCGGGAACAAGGAAGATGGCTATGGGCAAAACCAAAATTATTATGTTTCCTAGTTTGAAGATTTCACTTTGCGCACATGCACACACACACACACACACACACACATACACACACACACACACAGAGGCACATGCATACATGCACACATGTGAGTGTTTTATGTGTGAAGTAAAAGTAAATCATTATTAAATTGAAGAAAAACTCAGTACTTCTTAGTACGGTACAATATATATTAATTTTTGCAAGGAAAAGAATGCTAGTGAGTTTGAAGGTTCAATGTAGCAGCTGTCATATAAATGTGTGTGTATGTATACACAGGCACAAACATACACACACACACATATATATATACAATCCAAGGATCCAAGTATCGGAAGCTAGAAAGCTTCAAGCAGTGCATGGCAGGTGTAGAGAACAAAAAGTGGGGGGCATACATCAAGAAATGATAACAATTTATTTGTATTGAGAGTTACACACTTTTTCCCACGGTTAAGCTGCAAGGAAATTCAATAAACTGATAGTTTCTATGTAGCTCACAGTCAGCAACTACAGCTTCTACAAGTGTATAAAAATTCAAATTGAAGGAGTGTAACAGCTAAAATGTACACTACATATGTTTCATAGCTGGCTGAGGCTTTTAATGTAATAGTTATGCTTCAGCTATCTAAGAAACATGTAGCATGCATTTTACCTGCCCTCTTCCCTCAATGTGTATATATATATATATATATATATATATATAT
>NC_068992.1:54300879-54301324 GCF_001194135.2 Octopus bimaculoides
ATATATATATATATATATATATATATATATATATTTATACCATATGTATATGCATACACACACACACACACACACACACACACATGACATATCATATATCATATATGTGTGTGTGTGCATTTATACATCCGAAAGCCATTAGCAGTTACTCTCAGGTTTCCATTAATACACACCTCCTCAGATGCCATCCATTGCGAAACAAAACAATGGAAAATGTAAATATAAGATGACAGGAAAACACACATACTTCTGTCGGTGTGAAGTAGGCCTCTTGATTGTAACATGTCAAATCTTGCATCATTCATAGAAAGTTTCTTTTAAACATTTTGAAGCTGGGAGTTAGTATACAAGACATGATCGAAGGAAAGTAAATTAAGTGAACAAATATAATGAATAGACACACACATATGTATGCATATATATATATATATATATATATATATAT
>NC_068992.1:54301334-54301900 GCF_001194135.2 Octopus bimaculoides
TACTACTTTTAATAAAAACATCATCAACTCTCCCTAAATTTCTTTGTCTCCCTCTCTTTCTCTCCTTCTCTTTTTCTTCCTCTCTTTCTCTCCTTCTCTTTTTCTTCCTCTCTTTCTCTCTCTGTCTTCACCATCATCATCTTTATGCCTACTATTACTTTCATCCCAGCATGACCAATAGCAGGAGTGAATAGTGAGATAGGGTGTCTAAGTGTCACACACTAACACACAGATATTAGTTTTGCATTTATTATATTAGATATATGTGTATCATCATCATCATCGTTTAACGTCCGCTTTCCATGCTAGCATGGGTTGGACGATTTGATTGAGGACTGGTGAAACCAGATGGCAACACCAGGCTCCAATCTAATTTGGCAGAGTTTCTACAGCTGGATGCCGTTCCTAACGCCAACCACTCAGAGAGTGTAGTGGGTGCTTTTATGTGTCACCCGCACGAAAACGGCTATACTCGAAATGGTGTCTTTTATGTGCCACCCGCACAAGAGCCAGTCCAAGGGCACTGGCAACGATCTCGCTCGAAAACCCTACAAAGGCCAGTCAGG
>NC_068992.1:54306997-54308045 GCF_001194135.2 Octopus bimaculoides
GCGACTGATGTAATCAAATATCCCCCTTTCCCAAATTTCAGGCCTTGTGCCTATAGTAGAAAGGATTGTTGTTGTTGTTGTTGTTATTATCATTATTATTATTTTTACTTTTATTGTGCTGTCTACCTATTGCATTCTATATCCTACTATTTTGAGTAGACACACAGACACACACATACACACACACACACACACACACACACACACACACACACACACACATACACCTGCATTCACACTCACATACACTAATATATGTATTTATGACAGTATGTATCTGTCTGTATCTCCAGAAAGGAAATTCAAAACAATTGTAAATTATTCTAACTTATTTATATTTTCTAAACTTTAAGCTGACAGAATTGTTAGTGCATTGGAAAAAAAATTGCTTTATATTTATTTTCTGACTCATCATACTCTGGGTTCAAATCCCTCTGAGGTCAACTTACTCTTCCATCCTTTAAGGGTTGATAAAACAAAGTACCAAAACCAGAATCAATTATATATAATAGCTGGCTCTCTGTCGATTACGAGGATGAGAGTTCCAGTTCATTCAACCAACAGAACAACCTGTTCATGAAACCAATGTGAAAGTGGCTGAGCACTCCACAGACACATGTATCCTTATCTTACTACGTCAGGAAATTCAGCGTGACACAGAAGGGGAATACAGGTACTACTCACTCTTACCAACTCAGTGGGCTGGAATAACATGAAATAAAGTGTCTTGCTCAAGGACATGACACACAGCTGGAAAGTGAACTGATGACCTTACAATTGAGAGCTGAGTACTCTAACCACTAAGTCACACACACACACACACGCACGCGCACATATATATATACACACACACACACACACACACACACACATATTACTCTTTTACTTGTTTCAGCCATTTGATTGTGGCCATGCTGGAGCACCGCCTTTAGTCGAGCAAATCAACCCCAGGACTTATTCTTTGGAAGCCTAGTACTTATTCTATCAGTCTCTTTTGCCGAACCGCTATGTTACGGGGATGTAAACACACCAGCATCAGTTGTCAAGC
>NC_068992.1:54308336-54310581 GCF_001194135.2 Octopus bimaculoides
ATACATATATATATATATATATATATGAATTAGGTACTTAAATTGAGGCACCTTGGTAGATCGATCTAATTTGCACAACCAAGATAATGGGGTAAAAATTTGTACTATTACAACCTTTAACGAATACACAAATGTTTTTTTTATGGCTGTTCACTATAATTAATGATCAGGTCTTCTCCTCTATCTGTTCCATAATGCTAATGTGAATTCAAGTATTATTTTCAATGATTGCTGTTACCTTCCTGGCAAAAACAGAAATATTAGAACCATTATTAGCATTAGCAATACTTAATATCATTCTGATGTAAGCATAAAATCTAACATAAACATACACACTTGCAAACACACACATACATGCAAACATGGCCATATAACTCCCTACATCTATATACATACATATACATATGAGTGTATGTGTGTCTATGTATATACAGGGTGTCTCAAAAGTCATTGATGGGTTTCAATTTTTGATAACTTACCGAAATTTTGATACAATATAAAGGGCATAATGAAAATTAAGATGCACAAATCAAATTTTGCAACACCACTACATCAAATACGAAAAATGACATCGCTTAAATGGCAGCCATTTTGGCTTTGCATGCCCACGCTCTTTCCAAAACATACACCATAACACCTTCAAGAGTTTCAGAGCCAACTTCTCTGATTTCTCGATTGAAGTTCTCCTTCAGTTGCACCAGGATCTTTCTGCAGTTTATTGACGTAAATCCTCTCTTTCAGGTTCCATGATTGAGACCTTTTTGCATACAGCCATTCAAAGTAGGCCTCACACATAATTCCTGCAAGATAGGGCAACTCCTTATACTACAAGAGAAACATTGCAGTTGCTACAGCAGTGCTTTGGCAATATCAACTGGCCTTCACATTCCCCAGACTTGACTAGACCAGATTTTTTTTCTTGTGGGGTTACCTGAAAGACAGGGTTTACATCAACAAACTGAAGACCCTGGTGCAACTGAAGGAGAACTTCAATAGAGAAATCAGAGAAGTAGGGTCTGAAACTCTTGAGGATGTTATGGTGCAAATTTTGGAAAGAGCATGGACATGCAAAGCCAAAAATGGCTGCCATTTAAGCACTGTCATTTTTCGTATGTGATGCAGAATTTGACTTATGCATATTAATTTACATTATGTCCTTTATATTGTATCAAAATTTTATGTATTTATTTGTAAAATTAAGGAAGTTATTAAAAATTGAAATGCATCAGTGACTTTTGGGACACCCTGTATACATATATTATTATTATTATTATTAGTCATAATAAACTCATTATCATTTCACATCTGCTTTCCACTCTGAGTAGCACGGAAAGAGGACAGGAAGTGGTGATAATAATGATAATGATAATGATGATGATGATGAATAAACATATGTATGTATACAAGTATGCATGTTAGTACACACACACACACACATATATATATATATGGATATATGGAACTCCCAATAAATGTGTTGAATGGCCTACTTTCATTTGTCCACTCACTAATATGTGTGTGTGTGCATGCATGTGTCTATGCATATATATATATGTAGATACATATTTACATATACGTACGCACATATACATACATGTGTATATATATATATATATGTGCACATGTATATGTAATATGATGTATGCATGTATGTATATGCATTTCTTTCTATGTGTGCGTGTTTGTTGCATATATATAAACATGTATGCAAGTATGCATATATATATATATATATATATATATATATATATGTGTGTGTGTGTGTGTGTGTATGTACATATATATGTATATATTGGGAAAGAGGTAAATAAATTAATATTTAAAATTATTATAAATATCGCAGCAGGTATGAACATAAATTGTTCATTAATATATGAATATGTAAAAAGACACGCTATGTTCATTATTATTCTTTCCCTCTATTAATAAGTAATGATTATTCCTCTCTGCTTGTGGCCTACTCATTAAAATAATTAAACCACGTTAAACAAATGAAACACCTTTGAAAAGATATTACATATTTACAGATATTACATATAAACATATATTATATATATAGGTGCAGGAGTGGCTGCGTTGTAGGTAGCTTGCTTACCAACCGCATGGTTCCGGGTTCAGTCCCACTGCGTGGCACCTTGGGCAAGTGTCTTCTACTATAGCCTCGGGTCAACCAAAGCCTTGTGAGTGGATTTGGTAGACAGAAACTGAAAGAAGGCCGTCGTATATATGTATATATATATATATA
>NC_068992.1:54312643-54313199 GCF_001194135.2 Octopus bimaculoides
TATATATATATATATATATATATATATATATATATAGACACACATATATATATATATATATATATACATATGCTTATAAATATGTGTGTACATATGGATATATATATATATATATTCACACATACATATATACACATATATACAACACACATATATATATATAGATATACCTATATATACACGTATATGTATATTTATTTGCTTTTTGTAACAAAAAATTTTTTTTTCTCTCTCTCTTCTCTTCTCCTCTCTTATCAAATTCTTGATAAAAATATGTTTACAAAACAAAACTTTACTTTGCAGAGGAAGCGAAGGAGACTTCTGGAAGGTCCATTGAAGGTGAAGTATCTATTGTTAAACTTAATCGCAGAAGTAGAGTATTGGTGTTCTGAGAGTTTTCACTTCATTCCTTCTAGAAGCTATACCACTTAACGAAAGAAGATTCTAATTGCTTTCACTTTGTATTCTCTGCTCTTTCTCTTCTATACACCATCCTCACCAAAATGCAGATATATACACTTGACATAGATACACACACACACACACACACACACAC
>NC_068992.1:54313299-54317308 GCF_001194135.2 Octopus bimaculoides
TATATATATATATGCACATATACATGCATACATGTATACATACATGTATAAATATATATATATGTATATATGCATGCACACATACATACATACATATGCACAAATGCATGCATACACCTCTGTACACTCACACATGCATATATATGTATGTATATTTGCATGCACACATATTCAAGCACAGAGTGATGCATATACTCACATTTCATATACACCTACCAGTTGTATCACAAAGAGTGTTCTTACACACAACAGATACTTAGTATATATACTAACATATATTTTTCATATATACACCATACATATATATGTCATACATCATACATATGTACATTATATGTATGTGTGTATACACATCATACATACATGCATACATCACACATATATAATTATATATATCATGCATACATAATCTGTTTGAAACATATGTAAGCATAGAGAAATATTTAAGTACGCAGCTTGAAATACACAAACATACATTCATGTATTTGTATACATCATCATAAAGCTACACATGCATACAACACACACACAGTTTTAATTTTTAAATACCCAACTAAGTAACTGTATACATACATAGATATATTAAACAAACATACAAATGTAGGCACGTGTATACACACTTTTGTATGTGCGTAAGTACACAATTTTAGCAAAACATAGCCATGTGACAAAATCCCACACACACACAGTCACACACACACACAGTCATATACATACACTGGCATTTATACACTCATGCACACACTGAAAATTGCATTATATTCATAGGTCTGATTGCTTGTTTGTTTTTGTTGATTATTTTATTATTTTTGCTGTTTTTTCCCCTCCCATACAATTCTAAATTAAATTCTGTGTTAAAAATATGTTTTGTCTGGTAGAAAATAGTTTCGTATTAACAAAGAAACTGTAATGTTACAGCACTAACAACTACAACAACTAAAACAATGACAAGAACAAAATAAAATGAAACCAAAATCAGAGAATGCATAAATTTAAAGAAAATTATTAAAAAAAGAAAATTGAAAATATAATATATAAAAAGATATTGAAATAGTTTTAAAAAATTAAATGAAATGGAAGTAAAATGTTTAACATTAGAGATAGCAGTCAGTAATTTGCTTATTGTTTTGGAGAACAATGACTCTTCATCAATAATTTCAAATAATTCTAGAAATAAGTGTCTGAAATATTCTTATAAAGATGTTTTAATATCTTTATCCTCGTTTAATTATTCAGTTGAAAGAAAGATGGTCAGAGTAACATATGCACAAATATACACACATAGACATAAGCATGCACATACACACACAAACAGTGACTCACTCATACTGCAGTGAGATAGCAAGCTGGTGGAGTGGATAAGGTATTGGACTAGCTGTACAAATATCGTAATTTCAAATATGCCCAAATTTTTGGTGGGTTCCGTACTTTTTGTTTATTCCTTGTTTTATATTTTTATTTTATTTTAATTGTTATCTTTCTGGTCATTAACTTCATTTGCTTTGTGAACGTGTTTTTGTTTGTTTTTTAATGCTAGAATGGGTTGGATAGGTTTTTTATTTGAAGTAGTATTTTACAGCCAGATGCTCTTCCTGTCACTAATTCTCACCTGTTTTTCAAGTAAGGGGATTTTTATTCTACAGGTCTTTGAAAGTTCAAAGCAACTGGACAAAATGGCAACCAGAAATGTAAACATATCACCACTGAGCAAAGCCATGGTGTGTCAGTAAACATTTACATTTGCACACATACATATATACGTGCACATGCACACAAATATATATATATACTTATATATATATATATATATATATATATATATATATATATATATATATATATATATACATATATATATATATAGAGAGAGAGAGAGAGAAAGAGAGAAGGAAAGAGAAAGAGATGGAGAGGGATAGATAGATAGACAGATAGATATGTGTCTACATATGTGTGTGTGTCTACCAAATTCACTCCCAAAGTGTTGGTCAGTTTTTAACTATAGAAGAAAACACTTACCCCAGCTGCTGACAAGAAAAAAGGAAAGGAGATAATAGAACAAAATAGGACAAATAAAACAGAGAGAAAAGAAAAGAAAGAAAATATTGAGAGGAAGGGAGAGAGAGTGATAAAAATAGTGAAAGAAAGAGATCTAGTTCACATGATGACTGAAATACAGATCAGCATAAACAAATAAACAGACAACTGTGACGATATTGGCATGTTTACACTACATATTACCACAATATTCTATGTCAACTTGTATGACAAAAATTTGGTAAGATGGCATATTGGCTCTGTCAAGAAGAGATAGTTAGTTCCTCTTATTCCATGTGGAACATTGGGTAGCAACAAAAGATCTCCATCCTCTGTAGTCTTCTGCAAAAGATTAGGCACCTTGATCCTTCAGAACTGTCCTACCAGAAAATAAGGATGTTATAAGACTATTGGTACATTTTCAATGTTCCTTTGCTATGATTCAACACCCAAACGTTTTTGGTATAGCTACACTTAATATTATTAATCAGCGTCCATGTTTCCTTTTTTCCCCCTTCTCGCTTCCAATTGAGAGAGAGCTGTGTGTATCTTTTTAATGGCATTCTAAAGACATCTCCAAGAAACTTCAGATGATGATCTTCTACTAGGATGCCAAGTGGTTTCTGCTTGGTCAGTGGAGCAAAAGAGGAGAGAGGCCTTTGAGCCAGTCTCAGAAATGGAACTCGGGTGGGCTCTACATGGTATAGTGCATGAGGCTAAATCCACAAAGAGGAGTTGATAGGAGAAGCACAGAGACCCCCCCCCCACACAATGTATATGATATTAAACACTATTAGCAGAAATATGAAATGAAATAAAAACAGAAACACTGACAAGATTCAAATGATTGATTCAAATTGATTGATTTATTACAAATCAGTCACTTGTCAATAAAACAGTGGAAAGGTGAATAGATACATGGTTTGTGTTTCCTCAGAAGATCTGTTGCTCTCTTTTACTGTTTGAAATTGGTGTTTATGATATCTGTTATCACAACACTTTCTGTCTGGAGTCAATCTCTTGATTAATATGGCTAAGTTTGATACTTATTTTGAGAATACACTGTATAGTTATTTTAATTTATGTCTTTTCTGTAGCTATAGCAACAATTTGGACCAAAAAGTAGTTTCACATATTTTGTCATTTATTCAATAGATATAGAATTACAATGGTGTTTCTTGCTGTGTTCAACAAAGCCCTCATCATTTTCAGAATTCTGTTTTTCTTCTGTGATGTTATTTTTAAAATATTCAGCTTTTACTATGCTATCAATTCAAAACAAATGTTTTAATTTTGTATTTTCTTTTATGATCTAACACAGCAGAAAATCTTGATTCAAGCTAGATTATGGCATATTACAAGCAATTTAATATCACTCATTCAAACAGATATTTCAACAATGAGGATTTGTATTAAAAATAACCATACAAAATAAACAGATGAAATTGGAAACATAGAAGAAGGATATATAATAATAGTAAAAAAAAAAAAAAATCCCATTCTAATTATTTTGGATTAAGAAAGAAAAATAAATTGTTTACAAATATAATGGAAATAAAATGAAAAATGATTATACTACAAACTGTGGTGAAACACAATCAATCTAAATTGTAGGAAACACTCAAACATATATATATGCATACATACATACACATATATATATAAAACTATATATATACATGTATGCATGTATGTATATATGTGGCTGTGTATGTATGTATGTATATATGTATATATGCATGAGTGTGTATATATGTGCATGCATATGTGTCTACATAAGCATACAATGTTTACAAAAGTACTTCATAACTGTGTATATCTTTATACTCATAAACTGTCACAAGCACACATATTTAAATGTAAATGCGTATGTCTATTTGTGTGTAAGTGCATGTATGTATCTGTATGTATATATATATATATATATGTATGTATATATATATATATATATATATATATATATATATATATATAT
>NC_068992.1:54320029-54326165 GCF_001194135.2 Octopus bimaculoides
TATATATATATATATATATATATATATATTCATATACATTATATAATGTCTATTATATATTTATATAGATGATATATCTAAACACACATGGACATGTACACACACACACACACGTACAGCCATATATATAATTATATATCTATATAGCCGATATATCTATATGCACATGCACACACACATGTACACACATTTATACACTGACATATAATACAAATACACATATATGAAAACATATACAGACATATGAATTATATATATATATATATATATATATATATATATATATATATATATATATATATATATATATATATATATATATATATATATATATATATATATATATATATATACATATGTATATACATATATACATACATAGAAGCACACACACACACACGCACACATACACACACACAGTAGTATTCACTTCCACAATTGCATTCATACATACATTTTATATCTGTTCAGAAACATGGAAATATTCCTACATTCACAAATAGCTTTATGCACAATCCAAAGAAATGCACACTGTTGCACATATTTATACCTATGCATATATATATATGTGTATATATGTATTGTATATATATGTTTGTAAACAGCATGCAGAGTTGAAAAGTGACTGACTTCATCAAAAGATCACCTGAAATTTATATAGAACACTTTTGAATGTATTCACTTTAAATGAATCTAATTCGTTCTGTTTAGTTTTAATTCACAAAAACAAATTTTATCTCAAAAATTTATCTTGAATAACAAAAGAAATAATGAGAGCATAAAAGAATGAGAGAAAGGAAACAAGGAAGGAAGGAAGGAGGGAACAAATTTGTTAAGCCGTGGTGGGGTGGCAAATAATATGTATAAGAGTTAAAATAAAACAGTACATTAAATCGAGCAAAATTATGTGGAAATTACTAAGAGAAAATTTCAACAGAAAAATAAGACACCATCCAATTATCAAGAACAATGAGTCAATAACTCCTATTTCTGTTGTTACTACACCTAATGATTATTATTATTATTATTATTATTATTATTACCTCTGTCTTGGTGAAGACGGAGGTATTGTTTTCAGTTGTGTTTCAAGAACCGCTGGATGGATTTGGATGAAACTTGCAGGGATATTCGGCCTTGTGACTGGCACAAACTGATTAGATTTTGGGATCAATCTGGTACCAGACAAGGATTCTGGATTATTTTTCTGTTTTTTTTTTACTTTATTTTTGAGAGTGGTCAGGTCCATTTTTAGTATTTTCGTTTTTGAGAACAGTTGAGCTTATTTAAGATATTCTCATTTTAAAAATCATCTCCAGTTAATCGTTGAGAGGGCGTTGGTGTTGCCTTGGCAGAGGTTTGCACTCGCCGAGTGCTCTTGTTATTATTACCTCAACAGAATTTGACCTTGGTGGAATTTGAGCGCGGCGGAATTTGACCTCGGCGGAATTTGAACTCAGGTGGCACGTAAAAGCACCCACTACACTCTCGGAGTAGTTGGCGTTAGGAAAGGTATCCAGCTGTAGAAACTCTGCCAAATCAGATTGGAGCCTGGTGTAGCCATCCGGTTCACCAGTCCTCAGTCGAATCGTCCAACCCATGCTAGCATGGAAAGCAGACGTTAAACAATGATGATGAACATAGCGGCAGACGATATACCGTCAAGCATTTCGCCTGGTGTGCTAACATTTCTGCCAGCTCACTCACGACGGGCAGAATACTGTGGAGCATTTCATGTAGCATGCTAACAACTCTGCCAGCTTATCACTTGATCAATAATAATAATAATAATAATAATAATAATAATAATAATGATAATAAAGCAAAAAGAAAAATAATGATAATAATAGCAAAAGAAAAATTTTAATAATTTAGATTAGTATTTTGTGTTTTACATTGCATATGAATTTAATACAACATATGTTACATATCAAAATAACAACTCATTTAGAAAATTTACATTAAACTTCAATGCAGTTCATGTAAACCTTACTCATCATAGGAATGGCGTAAAACTATCTTGCTGATGCTGTGAACGTCCATTATTTAATTGATGTCATCTGGCTTACGTGTTAAGTTTTTATCTTCTTCCCTTATCGTTCTGTTGCCCAGGTTATCTTACTCTGTTTACCTCAAGCACTCTCTTTTAATCTTTCAACTATTAGCTTACATTATAAATATTTTTGCATTTGTATACAAACATATATACACATGTATATACACATTTCGTGCTCACAAACACACCACACACACACACACACACACACACACACACACACACACACATATATATACATACTTATTAAAGCAGCGAGCTGCCAGAATCGTTAGCACGCCGGGCAAAATGCTTAGCGATATCTCATCCATCTTCACTTCCCGAGATCAAATTCTGCCAAGGTTGACTTTGCCTTCCATCCTTTCAGGGTCGATAAAATAAGTACCAGTTGAGTACTGAGGTTGATGTAAACGACTATCCCACTCCCCAAAATTTCAGGCCTTGTGTCTATAGTAGAAGGCATTCTTCTTCTTCTTATTATTATTATTATTATTATTATTATTATTATTATTATTATTTTTGTTGAGCCTTTCATGCATGCTCAGTTTCTTTATTTGTTGTATGTGCAGTCCCACTTTTTCACTCACTCACTCTCTCTTTTTTTTCTTTCTCTCTCTCCCCCTCTCTCTCTCTCTCTCTTTCTCTCTCTCCCTCTCTCTCTCTCTCTCTCCCTCCTCCTCCTTCTCTCTCAGCTGCAAGCAACCATTTACACTATCGAAATCATATTTTCACTATCGAAATCATATTTTTTATTGCTATTTTGCTTAGGTATCTCTAACAAGCATGCTACATATGTACAATTAGATACACACACACACACACACACACATATCTATATTGTTTGTGTTTGCTGAGAATCGAACCCAGGCTAGCTGCATGACAGGTGATCATTCTACCACATTTATATATAAACACAAATATAATACACACACACATATTTTTATACATATATATAAAATTTTATAATTCTTAAATAATCATAATAGACAGTACATAAAGTACCAGCTTGCTAGAAATAAGAGTTAAGATGCTCAAACAAGCCACCAAACTCACCGAAAATCATAACAGACCAATAGAGATTGGGTAAGGAGAAATCCAGAATTCAAAATCATGATATAGGTATATATATCATGATTTTATATATGTAATTCTACATAATTCTACAGCTTTCAGCTGAGTTAATATGTTAAAATTTTCTCTGCTCATCAGCCTGATTTCTGTTCGTTTCTTATGAGTTTCAGTGACCTGGGTAACTTGATTGAGCATTTTAACTTTTATTTCTAGCAAGCTGGGACTGCATGTACCCTCTATTATAATTAGTTATCAATTATAAAATTTTATTGATTTGCTATTTCATGGCATTATTGCTTACTGACCACTAATATTATAGTTATTATTATTATTTATTATTTATATTTACTGCTAAGGATAATAATAATGATATCTATATGAATATTCATTTGAATATCTAGCATTGCTATTTTGTTAAACTGTCGTATGTCCACATTTGGCCAAATGCATTTTTGGATATTTATTTTTGCTTGCAATAGCCGGGTCTTTTGGTCAATCTATCATATCTCCAGTTGCTTCAGATGCCAACATATCAAAGACTGTCAAAGTGTAGTACAACGGTTTTGCTATGGAATGGTGAAACAATATTTTCATTTTCTGAAAAAGCAACCTTTTTGGACATGATATTTTGCATGATAGCAACGATATATACATATATATATATATATATATATATGGGAGAATATACAAAAAATAACAACAGACGAGGACAGGTGGTGTAAATAACAAAAGTATATATTAGTATGACATAGACACACACACACACACATATATATATATACACACATACACATATATATACACACACACACACATATATATGTATGCATGTATATATATGGTAAGATACAGACATTTATTTATAACATTTGTGTTTGGTGGGAATTGAACTCAGGCTGGCTGCATGACAGGTGATCATTCTACCACAATTTTATATAAACACATATATAATACATACATACATATATATGTGTGTGTGTGTGTGTGTGTGTGGATACATATGCACAACACACACACACACACACTATATATACATTGTCAAATGAAATGATGATTGTAGCTTCATAAATATATAATGATTTTGTACCCTTTCAGTCAACTATTGCGAAACCCCCACATCTTATATGTATGCCTGCAGGAAGTTTTCAACTCAGAATATATATAAATATATATATATATATTGGAATGTGCGCATACGTGTGTATATATGTATGTATATATGTATATTTGTGCATACGTGCATATGCATATGATGGAAGTATCTGTTCCTGGATTTTGTGACTGTTATCTCCTTTGCTATCTTATGTTTGCATGTAGAGCTCTCATACACAAATACATGTAAGTACAAATTCACATTTTGATTCACATGCATTCATCCATATACATCTTAAATATTAAACATGAGAGGAGAGAGCAAGGGAAGCATAGTGGAAGAGAGGGGAGAAATGAAAGAATAGGTGATGAGGAGGAACAATGTTTGATGGATAAATCTGGAAAATTGGAAAATCTGGAAGTGATTGGGGAAACATGTTAGAGAAAAAGAACCTACAAATACAAAATATAACTATCTCTTAAGGGCAAGGAGCATGCACAGAAAGTGAGAACTGTAGATGTGGTGATATCTAGTACCAGAATATTAATTTTCTTTTGTGCATGCAGGGATAAAGATCTCTGTCTTCACATTAAGAAACAAGTTTGTTTCCACAGAAAGTGAGAACTGTAGATGTGGTGATATCTAGTACCAGAATATTAATTTTCTTTTGTGTATGCAGGGATAAAGATCTCTGTCTTCACATTAAGAAACAAGTTTGTTTCCACAAAATCCTCAGAATTATTTTATTTTCTGTTATGCAAAGCTAGCAAATCTTTGTAGAATTCATGTATGGTCAGGATTTTCCAGTGATGCTGAAATCTGAACAATGTATTTTAATTGCCAGATGAAGCTGATAGAATTGTTAGCTTAGTGGCACTTTGCTCATCTTCATGTTATGAGTTCATATTCCACCAGGGTCGACTTTGCATTTCATCCTTTTGGGTTGATAACTTAAGAACCAGTGAAACATTGGGATCGATGTAATCAACAATTCCCCTCCCCCAAAATTTCAAGGTTTTGTGCCGTCAGTAGAAAGGATTATTAAGTAATCACTACTTGCAGGAGCTTTCGTTTAATCTGATATATCCTTTTTGAATGGTGTTCTATTTCTCATCCATAGACTTGATTTCTGCTTCAATAAAGAGGCCTTGACGCTACTTGTTCCATTCAGAGAACATACTGTAGCATCCTTGCAAGAACATCCAACCTCAGCTGTAGGGGTTAGGGTTAGGATTAAACACCATGTTTCACATTTGGAGTGCAACTGAACCTTATCTTAACAGTGTTTCTATTGAACAACTTCCTGTTTTGTATTCTTGTGAGAACTGCCTAATTTATTATTTATTAAATTAAGGAATTATATTAGAACTAAAGTTGAGTGACAAGGGATTACAAACAAAATTATCCACTCGTGCCTCATTTTTCAAATGGTGCTGTGAGTGAAATTGGAAGGGATATTATCTTTTAACCCACTGGCCTTGAGACATCATTCCCATAAGGACTATGACTTATTGATAATCTCTTTGCTGGATGATAGTCGAGAAGTTCTTATGCTTATTTCTTCCTCAAAGAAGACACATTCAGGTGAGCATTGTCAAACAGATCTATAAAGAAATATAACACACCCTGATGTAATGTATTCAGTTTATGTTTATTTCTTTTATTTTATGATTTTTTCTTGAATTTATTACAATGATTTCCAAAGAGAAATTCATGGGGACATTTAATTTTTAACAGGAAAAATGAAAAGGGAGTGTATATAACTCAATGCAGAACAAATATCAATGGGTGACTCCATTCAAATAGTGATGATTTATCAGATTTCCAGTTGGTATTTATATCATTCACTGATGCATACGAAGGGAAAGACTTGCATACACATATATATTTCTATACATATTATATATATATATATATAT
>NC_068992.1:54326549-54326902 GCF_001194135.2 Octopus bimaculoides
ATATATATATTTATATATGTATGTATATATGTATGTATGTATGTATGTATGTATATACATTAAAAGATATATATATTACACACACACACATGATATTTTCTTCACTACTTCTGTATATCAAATTCTGCTCACAATCTATTGATCAACCAGATATTTTCAAACAAGGAACTGAAAGAAGCTTGTCATGGGTGTGTATGTGCATGTGTGTGAGTGTGTATGTATATATATATGTATATATATATTATTATTATATATATATATATATATATATATATATATGTATGTATGTATATATATGTATGTATGTATATGTATATATATGTATGTATGTATATGTATATATATGTATGTAT
>NC_068992.1:54327367-54331512 GCF_001194135.2 Octopus bimaculoides
ATATGTATATATATATGTATATATATATGTATATATATATGTATATGTATATATATATGTATATATATATGTATATGTATATATATATGTATATATATATGTATGTATATATATATATGTATATATATATGTATATATATATGTATATATATATATATATATATGTATATATATATGTATATATATATATATAAAGAGGGAAAGACGTATTTATGTATGTGTTACTGCTTCCTTGCTGTGACATCAAGTGATAGTTGTAAATGAATGCCACTGTTATCCAGTCTTGCATGAAAAACATGCCTGGTCATGAGGAAATATTATCTTGCTTGGAAACAGGTGAGGTCTGTTGACAGGAAGGACATCTGGATATAGAAAATATGCTTCAGCAAATACTCTCCAACCCCTATGAGTATAGAAAGTGGGTTTAAAATAATGACGGTCATAAATATAAACATATATATATGCGTGTGTATGTATGTATGTATGTATGTTCAGTTATAATAAAGACAAATTTTACATTAATCTGATGAGTGACTCTACTTTTGTAGAGTACAAATTTATTATTCTTATGCAAGAATGGTGTTGACAGTAACTTTGAAATTTCAGCCAGCTAAGCCATCAATCCGACGATGGCTTAGTTAGTTGAAACTTCGAAGTTACTGTCAGCATCATCCTTGTATAAGAATAATATATGCCACTGTATATCACCTTGAACAAGTGTCTTCTACTATAGCCTCGGGCTGACCAAATCCTTGTGAATGGATTTGGTAGACAAAAACTGAAAGAAGCCCATCGTATATACATGTGCGTGTGTGTGTGTGTGTGTGTGTGTGTGTGTATGTGTGTATGCGTGTGTTTGTGAGTCTGTGTTTGTTCCCCCCACAATCGCTTGACAATCGATGTTGGTCTGCTTATATCCCCATAATTTAGTTGTTTGGCAAAAGAGACCAATAGAATAAGTACTAGGCTTACAAAGAATAAGTCCTGAGATCAATTTGTTCAACTAAAGGCGGTGCACCAGCATGGCCACAGTCAAAAGACTTGAAACGAATAAAAGAATAAAATGCCAATTATGGTAAAGGTAATTTTCTTTAAAATATTAAATTCCTTACCAAAAATTCTAGTATCTAGGTCTTACCAAGCATATATTTCCATGCTTACCTGTTGCATATAAGTGTGTTGCATATAAGCCTGTTGCATATAAGTGTGTACATGTGCATTAGCGAGTGTGTGTGCATGCGCTCATGCATGCATGTTTTTATGTTGTTACTGATGGATTATCCTACAGCATATTGCATGAATTTGTGTAACAAGTGTTTTCACACCTGAAGCCACATTTCATATTCATTTCCTAACTATAATTACTTGGTTAAGAACTTCATGCTGTTACCTTTTATTACACCTGAATGATGCAATCAATATGCTTTGCCAGCAGGATTGGAAAAACTGTATTTTTGTTTCCCATTTGATTTTCCATTTACCTCATAAAAGTTGTTTTAACTGAACCCAATGCCTGTGTAAGTTTTATATGTGTGTTTTATCTTTGTTTGCATGTTGTTGCTATGGTTTATGTTTATTTTTACTTCTATTTATTTGCTAGAATTTTGTTTATTATCATTATCATTTTTATTGGGTTTTGTTTTTTTGTTTCCTTTGTTTATAAGTTTTCCTATGTCATTCCATACTCCATTATTTTGTACTGTCCTCAATATTTTTATCAACACTTGTAGTTAATAGTATAATATATTTGATCATTCTGCCGAGGTCAACTTTGCCTTTCATCCATTCGGGGTCAATAAATTAAGTACCAGTTGCATACTGGGGTTGATCTAATCGTCTGCCCCCCACTCCCCAAAAATTTCGGGCCTTGTGCCTAGAGTAGAAAAGAATATATATATGATCATTATTATTACTGGGAAATCGGAGGAATCATTACCACAGAGTACAAAATGCTTAGCAGTATTTCTTTAGAGTTCTTTATGTTTTGAGTTCAAGTTCCACCAACGTTTAATTTAACTTTCATTGTTTCAGGGTTGTTGAAATAGGTACCTGATCGTTGCCAGAGCAGCTGTCTGGCTTCTGTACCAGTGGCACGTAAATAGCACCATTTGAGCGTGATCATTACCAGCGTCAAAAGACATTCAAGTGAGATCATTGCCTGTGCTGCTGGACTGGCTCCTGTGTGGTCGTTGCCAGTACCGGGTGACTGGCTTTCGTACTGGTGGCATGTAAAAGCACCTACTACACTCCCGGAGTGGTTGGCGTTAGGAAGGACATCCAGCTGTAGAAACTCTGCCAAATAAGATTGGAACCTGGTGTAGCCATCTGGTTCACCAGTCCTCAGTCAAATCGTCCAACCCATGCTAACATGGAAAGCGGACGTTAAATGATGATGATGATGATGATGGTGATTAGAAAAGATTATTATTATTGGTGTGCTGGCTGAATCATTACCACACTAGACAAAATTTTTATTAGTATTTCATCAGGTTCCATATAATCTAAGTTCAAATTCCTCCAAGGTTAACTTTGCTTGTCATCTTTACATATTCTATGAAATAAGTACTAATTAAATTCTTCCCACAAAATTTCAGGCCTTGACTCCATAGAAGAAAAAATTATTATTATAATTTTTATGTTAGCATGTTCAGCAAAATGCTTAGTGGCATATCTTTAGTCTTTACATTCTGAGTTCAAATTCCACCAAGGTTGACGATATTTTCCATCTTTACATAGACGATATATTGTCGAAAAAATAAGTTCTGGCTAAACACTTCCCACAAAATTTCAGGCTTTGTACTCATAATAGAAAAATATTATTATTATTTTTATGTTAGCATGCTGTGCAAAATGTTTAGTGGTATTTCATCCATCTTTACATTTTTCAGCTCAAATTCCGTTGAGATTGTACATCACTTTATACTATTCCAATTCTACTGTTGGTTTCAAATTTTGGTACAAGGCCAGCAATTTCAGGAAAGAGTGAAGTTGATTACAAGAGTCCCAGTGCTCAACTGATACTTAATTTATTGACCTTGAAAGGATGAAACGCAAAGTCGAACTCAGCAGATTTTAAATTCAGGATGAATTCAGGATCCTGCTGAGAATTTTGTCCAGTATGCTAACAACTCACCCCTTTATTCCAATTCTAATTCTAAAGTTATAATTCAAAAGTCCAACTAAGTCTCAAACTGTGGAACACCCAGCCACTTATATGTTAACTCAATGCACAGGTATTACAGTTGATCAACCAGGGGAATTCTCATCATTTAAGTCACTAGACACTCATTATTTTCCTTATTTTGGTCTGTAATCTCATTGAATATCTCATAGAAGTCTTACTAAATGTGACATTTATATAATTTCCAAGCAGTGATGTTGAAATAAGTTCCAGCTATAATATTTTACCAATAATTGGTTCAGACTATTTACATATCTCACTTGTAATCTCTTCTTCATGTTATGGCAAAAATATAATCTGTCTTTTTTATATTGTATTTTTCTTTTAATGTGTGTGTGTGTCCTACAAGTCTTTTAGTACAATTAATATTGTACAAAGAATTAAATATCATCATTGAAAGAATTCAATCAATCGTTTCCGCCAGAATAATGGCACTAGAATGAATTTTCTATAATGTAAGGTAAATGTTTGTGCAAAAGAAAAAAAGTAAGATAATAATAATGAAATAAAATTTTTAAAAATAATAATGAAATATAAAAAGAAAAAAATATTCGGAGCTGTTCTGAAATGTTTATTGGAAAAGCTAATGTTTTATGCCAAAGTTTTATGAAAGAATGTATATAAAAAAATGTCTCAACTCCTTACACAATAAACTCTGTAGCTCGCAATAGTGTATATAAGATTTTTATGTAAGAACTGATTGGATAAAGTCAGTATGAGAAGGCATCCAACTAAAACACATTTTTAACAATTTGTACAGAAATAGTTGAATCTAGAAACTATACTCGCAAACACCTACATTCATTTGTACATACATACACACACACACACATGTATATTAATATTTGTTTTTATGTTAAGTTACAATAAAAACAGTTTTACATTAAACTGAAGGATTACTCAATACTTTTTATTGATATTATCTTATGTATCTATCTTTCATATGTAAACATATATATATATA
>NC_068992.1:54331522-54337134 GCF_001194135.2 Octopus bimaculoides
ATATATATTTGTATATATAGATATATATACCCATACATGCACATATGCATATATATGTTTATATATACAGTTATATATTTACATAATATATAATATGCATGCACATAAAAACAATCTGTATAATACATACATAAAATAGTATGTATATATACAATAGATAAATATATATACAGTTATATATATTTATACATACATACATACATACATACATATATCCTGGGTTCACTTCATTGGATTATAAATAGTTTACTGAATGTATATCGGAGACAATTCAAATAAATAAGGAGAATACAAGCACACACACACACACACACACACACACACACACACATATGTAGTGAATAGACAGCAATAATATATCCAAGCAGGCATCAGTCCAGCACTCCAGTTTAATCCAAGTTATGGCTAACTGCATCGAATGGTAAAGAATAACCTACAACTATTTGAGGTAAACAATCCCAGTGTATTTCATCTGATGGGTAAATCCTGGAATCACTTCATCAGATTATAAATCACTTACTGGGTGTATATCCCAGACAATTTCAATAAATAAGGAGAAAAATACATGTACACAGTTTTTATTATAATGGTCAATTATACAGCATTTTTAATTAAAATCTATGTCTGGCATATGTTTGTAGTGAAATTTAATAGTGGCAACACCTTCAATAAAGTTGCATGGACACGTTTTGAACAAGATGAACAAACAGGATGCAAATGAGAATCACATTCTGAGATATCCATGTAGCAGAAATATATGTCTGACAGAGAATAAAATATGCTGTGGAAGTGACTGTGAACATAAAAACTGTGTAGATGAATAATTCTCCCTATTTATTTGAATTGTCTTACATATATATACTAACAAAAATACCCTGTTGTTGATGTTGAAATTCCACTGAAGGAAACTTGGATCTAGATTAGAAACCGGTTCTTTCTCTATTGGCAAGAAATCTTGAAATAAACTGAGCAATGACATACATACACACAGAGACAGAGACACACACACACACACACACACACACACACACACACACACACACACACACACACACACACACACACACACACACACACACACATACACATATATATATAGGGTATATATACACATATATATAGGGTACAGGGTATAAGGAGTAAATTGTCACTATTTTATATTTTTTATTTCACGCAT
Organism: Octopus bimaculoides; assembly: GCF_001194135.2. Taxonomy (NCBI): domain Eukaryota; kingdom Metazoa; phylum Mollusca; class Cephalopoda; order Octopoda; family Octopodidae; genus Octopus; species Octopus bimaculoides. The sequence continues at coordinate 54,332,700 of NC_068992.1, forward strand.
GCACATTGCTTTTGATTTTGTCAATGACACAGTATAGTGGGGTCAGTTGGGCACGGTCTGTGAGAAAAAACAACACTATGACAAAAATTCACTCCACCAGAAATTTGGAAACAACATGCTGTACTGCTTAGCATTTGCACCAGAAGGTCCAATATGAACATTTCAGAGTGTTATGACAGAATCGTTAGCACACCGGGCAGAATGCTTAACAGTATTTCACCCGTCCTCACTTTCTGAGTTCAAATTCTGCTGAGGTCGTCTTTACCTTTCATCCTTTCAGGCTCGATAAATTAAGTACCAGTGAAACATTGGGGTCGATGTAATCGACTAGCCCCCTCCCACAAAATTTCAAGGCCTTTTGCCTTCAGTAGAAAAGAATATTTAATGTGACTCTGTTTCTCTCTCTCTCTCTCTCTGAATCCAAATTCCACCAAGGTCAGCTGTGCTTATCATCACTTCAGGGCAAAGAAAGAAAAAAGACAAATACCAAATTAGCTAACGAAGGCATCAGATTGAATCATTAGAACATCAAACCAGATGCCCTGTAGTATCTGTTTTGTCTGTGTAATGAAGGGGATATTTGTAATGGTAGGGCCTACCTGTATCAGTTTTGCTTGCCTTACTCTCGGAAGGTTTCACAAGTGTGGGAAAAGGGAACATGCATGGATACGTAACTGCTAGTCTTCCACAAGAAATTTTATGCAAGCCTGCCTTTTCAGGAATAAATTTGCAAATAGAAAGGAACTTTCCTTGTTCACTTCAATGGTCAATACTGATTAATGAAGGCCTTGTAGCATGTGTGTGTGTGTGTATTTAAGCATTTATGCTCGTATGTGTATATATATATTATGTATGTATGCGTTTATGTATACCTGTATGCATGTATGTGACTGTATGTATTCATATATGTATACAAGTGTATGCATATATGTATGAGTGTGTTCATGTATGTGTATGTATGTTTATATGTTTGTATGTATGCATACATATATTTATGTAAAAATATACATACATGTCTATAAATGCATGCATTTATATATGTTTTTGTTGAGTGTAGATTTATTTCAGTTTATTACTTCACACAATTCAAGCAGGTCAAACTGGCAAAGCTCTTCTCTGGTTTCCAGAACTGCTTAGTGTATATATATATATGTGTGTGTGAGTGTGGATAAACTTGCACTCACGTGTCGTGGATGTCAATCTAATAGAAAAGTGTATGTACTTCATTACTGTTCCTGTGTGTATATGTCTGTGTGTTTCTTGCATATGGTCATGTGTATGTGATCAGCCCAAGAACCTCAACCAGAGAATCTGTGAAACGTTACAAATTTTTACTGTTACCACTAATCAATTGTATTTGGAGAACGCAAATCAGTTTGCTCTCTTCTTTTTTCAAAGAACCTCTGCATTTCTAGGATTTTATCGAAATCTATTGTTACATAACTCCGTGCACTTGTGACAATAGATACAAATGAAGATCTTTAAATTGAATATAAGAACTGTAAATTTGTCATTAGTTCTCCTAGATGTTCTTTTCCCCAAGTTTTGATGAGATATTCACATCTAGTACATGACTTTCACTCCTTGCTTCATAGAACAATGTCTAACCTATTGTATTTACAACTGGTTGTTGATTTTATTGGTATTTATATATGTATGTGTGTTTGCAAATGTATGTGTGTGTATATATATATATATATATATATATATAAATCTCTGTTCATTTATCGGAAGCAATAAATTATAGGATTCAATACAAATATAGTGTATTCTTTAATACATCGTAAGTGAAAGGCTCCAATTTCACAAAGGTTTTAAACAAAAGAATATATAAATAGTGAATATTTCAAAGGAAAAGTAGGTTTCGTTCACCAACTGATGATTGGAAACAAGGAACTCTGAATGCTGGTAGTTGGAGGCTTTCAGTTATAATGTATATTTTTATTTATCTCTCTATCAATCTATCTATCTATCTATCTATCAATTTATGATCGATCTATCAACACACACAAACACATATCCAAAACAGGAAGAATAAACAAAATAGGAGTACTCTATCCAGTGATAGATAAATATCAATTTAATACACAACTGAAAGAGCTACTAATAGTTTCATGCTTTTATGATACTTTAGCTAGACATATTTATGAAATACACCATGTACCTCTTGGCAATCTTTCAGGATTTGTTTATACATTATACAATTATACATATTTTAAAAACAAGGACGTTGGACAGTGAGAAAATAAGAAGTAAAATGAGAAAAATGCAAAGAATGTTGATGCAAAATTGAAATGAGAAGAAAGAAAATCAAGAAAGCAAAGATCCCCATCCTCCCTAATTGTAGAAAACACAATTAATGCAGCTGCTATAGAACAAAATGATAGAAAATATGTAAAAGTTTATGAGACAATAACTCAATCTGGAGTAGTTGGTATTCTCCAATTCAACAAAAGAAACTTGTCCATGTGTTTGCACCTGCACAAACTTTCAGATCTGGAATTAAGCAGTGTGTTGGAATACTTGAATCTAAGAAGAATATAAGATCTTTCTGCTACACATAAGTTGCATTTCTTAAATCCATTAACATATTGGCCAGGATTTCTCAACTAGTATCCACTTGATTGTATATGGTGTGGAGTTTTGTCTCCAAACCCATACATAGCTAGCCAACTTAGATGCATTAATTTTGGTGATGTGCTGGAAAGAAGATAGGTGGTTTTCAAGTTTTTTTAAATCACCTTCACATAACCCGATGTAAGTCTTCTTTTCAATTGAGTTATCTTCAAATGTTACTGTTACTTCTACCTTGTATATAACAGTGTTTATCATACATACCTGGTCAAGTGGGCAAGCTTCAGTATCACAACAGTTACAATTGGGAGTGGACTCTTGATGACCTTTACAAGTTAAAATTTTCTTCATACTGGGGCAACAGTTGTATGATATTTTATATTGTCAAGTAATACATTCTTGGTTATGGGTTGTAACAAGTCAGAAAATCAGCAAGAGGTTTGTGTCTACCAATCGTAACTTTCTAACTGGTTATCTGCTGCAACCAGGAATATACTATTTGACAATATAAAAGTATATCCCCTCAGATTCTCTTTTAGGTTTCTTTTTACTGACTTATGGACAATTGACTTGTATGTGTACATATCCATAAATATACACACACGTGCGTAACAACCTCCTACGATCTGTATTCATTTTTGCTCAAGAAGTCTATTCGAATTTAAATATTTTATATTAATGCTACATTTTTTCAAAAGACACATTTTTATCCAAAGACACACATTTGGATGTTTGTATATTTCATCAGTATAACTCATAGACCATTATATTTGGTAATATAAATATATGTACATATATATTTATATACATGACCATACATATATGTGTATGTTGGTGTATATATATATATACAAAACATATATATGTATGTATATAACATATGTCAATATGAGTGTGTGTGTATATATATATATATACATATATATATATATATACATATATATATATATGTATATATATGTATTTATATATATATATGTATTTATATATATATATGTATATATATATATATGTATATATATATATATGTATATATATATATATATGTATTTATATATATATGTATATATATATATATGTATATATATATATATATGTATATATGTATATATATGTATATATATATATATATATATGTATATATATATATATATATACACACACTCATATTGACATATGTTATATACACATATTTGTACATGAGTATTCTATGGCATTTTATACTTATATACACTTTATGTTTCAAGTATGTATCCAAATATATATATATATATATATACATACACATGTGCATACATATATATATTTATAAAAACATACACACATACATATATATATATATGTATATACATACATATATATATTTATACATACACATATATTCACACATTCAAACCCACACACATACATACACACACAAATCCATAGCATACACATATGTACATACAAGCAAAAATATGTGCTATCATTCAAATATAATGCTTAAAAAATGAATGTAACACATTTAAAAGTGTGACAGACACATTGATCTTAATTTTCTTTTAGATATTTTTACATGCAAATACTTATGTGCAAGAGTTGACCAATTCCAAAGAAAATATATCATCCTAAGTTAATGACATTATTCATATAAAAGTCTGTGCATTCTTATCACAACTGGCCAAAAACTCACTCTTCATTTCTTCTGTGAATGATTCTGTTCATAATATGTTATGGCATTGATTAGAGACACCTGCTGAAATTGTTACAATGAGCTTGTATTAACGACATAACTATACAGTAAAAATATGAGTATACAAAATAAAGGTTATATATGAATAAACTAAAAAAATATTATATATATATATATATATATATATAT
>NC_068992.1:54338078-54339042 GCF_001194135.2 Octopus bimaculoides
TATATATATATATATATATATATATATATATATATATATATATATATGTCATAAGAATTTATAAACTTCTGAGAGAATATGGAATAATTTGGTGGGGAATTATCTCCATCATGTAGTGGTTCAGCAAAACAGACTGATAAAATAAGTACTAGGCTTAAAAAAGGTAAGTCCTGGGGATCGATCTGTTCGACTAAAATTTTTCAAGGTGGTGCTCCAGCATGGCATCAATCACAAGAGTGAAACAAATAGAATTTTTTTTTTTAAATTCAAAAAATTTCTCTCAAAATGAGCATGGGAGAGAACTTTTGAAATTTGATCAACCAAGAATTTTAACAATAACATATAAGTTGTATGAGTACATTTGATGTGTACTATCTGTGGTGTCAACCTTCAAGCAAGTTTTGGTGTTTTTAAACCTCCTCAGTGAATCAGAGTCAATTCACAGTTACCAAGAACTTGGAATGACCGCTATACTAATGATGATAGTAATGATAACAAGGATAGTAATACATAATAAATAGATTTTTAAAGAAAGCAAATATTTTAGAATAATTAGCCAAGTAGATCATTTCTTTGGACCGAGTCGTGATTACATTGGCAGTGCCTGAAGACAAATATAACAATTTGCGAGTGGTAAACATGTAATCTAATAGCAATTGTAGATTTAACAAGTAAAGCAGTGAGATGCGTATTAAAATATGTTGGATTATCTCCAGTGGATTATTCAAGTAGAAAAGAAGTTGGCACAGGTTGATGAACAGATACAAGTAGATTGTCATCACAGACATGGTACACATATGCCTGGTGTCGAGAGTATTACTGTTGTTGTTGCTGTTAATGTGTGTGTGTGTCTGTCTGTCTGTCTGTCTGTGAGTCTGTGTCTGTGTGCATGCCTGTGCGTATATGTATCCCTGCATGTGTAAGTAGACTTGTGTGAGGATTTGCATATGAGCAGGTATATATA
>NC_068992.1:54339052-54342681 GCF_001194135.2 Octopus bimaculoides
ATATATAGGCACAGGCGTGGCTGTGTATTAAGAAGCCTGATTCCCAACCACATGGTTTTGGGTTCAGTCCCACTACATGGCACATTGGGTAAGTGTCTTCTACTATAGCCTCAGACCAACCAAACCCTTGCGAATGGATTTGGTTGACAGAAACTGAAAGAAGCTCATCGTGTATATATATGCATGTATGTATATATTTATGTGTGTGTGTTCTTTGTGTCTGGGTTTGTCCCCCTCATTGTTGTTGTGTTTATGTCCCTGTAACTTAGCAGTTTGGCAAGAAAGACCAATCAAATAAGTACTAAGCTTACAAACAATAAGTACTGGGGGTTGATTTCTTCGCCTAAAATCCCTTAAGGTATTGCTTCAGCATGGCCACAGTCAAATGACTGAAACAATCAAAAGAATAAAAGGAAAAATATATATGCACATGTGCATGAGAAAGCATTCATGCATGTATGTACACAGATCACAGTACTGTATGCATATGCATTGCATTGCATGTGTGAGTGCATGAGTATTTACATGTGTTCAGATGTATGTGTCCATCTTGCATGTACGACTGCATATTTGTTTTTGTGAATTTGTATGTATAAAAGTATATCCAGGTATAGACCTGCTCATACACTGCTAATACATAGACAGATTACATATATGAACTGAATATTGAAGCATGTGCCTGTCTGCATGGATATGTATGTATATGAGTATGTACATTGTCATACTGAGTGATATTCAAATATATAGGACTAAAGGTGGTGAGCTGGCAGAAACATTAGTTAGCACACTGGGCGAAATGCTTAGTAGTATTTCGTCTGCTGTCACGTTCTGAGTTCAAATTCGTATTTCTTTATTACCCACAAGGGGCTAAACATAGAGGGGACAAACAAGGCCAGACAAAGGGATTAAGTCGATTACATCGACCTCCGTGTGTAACTGGTGCTTAATTTATCGACCCCGAAAGGATGAAAGGCAAAGTCGACCTCAGCAGAATTTGAGTTCAAATTCTGCCTAGGTCAACTTTACCTTTCATCCTTTCGGGGTCGATAAATTAAGTACTGGTTGCATACTGGGGTTGATCTAATCGACTGGCTCCCTCCCCCAAAATTTCAGGCCTTGTGCCAAGAGTAGAAAAGAATATAAGAAGCTTTCTATAGTTAAAGGTGGTGAGCTGTCTTTACTTTCTGAGTTCAAATTCTGCCAAGGTTGACTTTGCCTTTTATCCTTTCAGTGTCGATAAATTAAGTACCAGTTGTGTACAGGAGTCAATCTAATCGACTAGCCCCCTCCCCCAAAATTTCGGGCCTTGTGCCTAGAGTAAAAAAGAATATATATGACTGCGACACGTAAAAGCACCCACTACACTCTCTGAGTGGTTGGCGTTAGGAAGGGCATCCAGCTGTAGAAACTCTGCCAAATTAGATTGGAGCCTGGTGTTGCCATCCGGTTTCACTAGTCCTCAGTCAAATCGTCCAACCCATGCTAGCATGGAAAGCGGACGTTAAACGATGATGATGATGATGATGATTGCATGTGTATATGTGTGAGTATGTCTGTATATGAAATACATATGTGCATGCATATATAGGAGCAGTATAAAAGTGGTATAGGAGTGGGTAACATTGTAGTCTAGACTGCATTTGGGTGGTTCTTGTGAACTATATTGTATTTGGTGAGAATTTAATAATGATTAATAATGGTGTTTGTATCGATGATGGTGAAAATGATGACAGTGGAGGAGGCTGTGAAATGGAAGAAGAACAATTTTAATTCTGATAAACGAAAAAAACTGACAGTAACAACAATATCAGTGACAAAATCAATTTGATGAACTAAAGACTAAATACAATTAATTAGTGTCTGTTGTCTAAGTGTAAAGGTCCTATAAGATTAAAGTACAGGAAGGAGGGAAGCAAAAAGAAAGAAACAGGAAGTTGTGCAGTTCAAGACTTTCCCAGCAGGGGTTAGTTACAAACGTATTGAGATTTGTTTTTAACTTGTATCTAGAACAACAATTTCCACACAGCCTGGCTCCCACTTCACACCCAGTGTTTTCCTGGAGATTCCCTCTTTGTATATGTCACTTGGCTTCTGAGAAATATAATTGAAAAGATGATGAAGATGAGCTACAGCTGAGATGACATTAGTAACCATAGAAACAGGTGGCGATTGGTTATGCACAAACCATACAGATTCGTCTATGTTGTCATACATCTATCTATCAATCTATGTCTATCTCTCTATATCTATACATGTATTTAAGTGTGTGTGTATATATATATATATATATATATATATATATATATGTATGTAGGTATGTATACTGTAGTCCAGTGACTAAAGCATGTAAAAGATAAATGATAATATTTCGTTCAGCACTTGTATATCCCTTCTCTTGATAAAAGCACATCAACCCCATGTGACCATTTCAACTCAACTCTACAATAGCAATAGAAATAATGAACAATTTTACATGCTTACAATGGTTTACAACAGAAAGAAACTCTATGTAATAAATAAGTCTGCTAGAAATAGCAGCCAAATCTCAAGCATATTACACCATCTCATCTTTAAAAGACAACTGGGGAAACATCCTACCATTAGCATAATTAACATAACTTAATATAATTAACATAACATAATATTTTCCTTTATTTCTTTTGTTTCTTGCCTCCCTGTTTACTATTTTCTTTTTAGCTTCTTCTTCTTCTTCTTCTTCTCATTCTTCTTCTTCTTCTTCTTCCCCTTTTTCTTCTTCTTCTCATTCTTCTTCTTCTTCTTCTTCTTCTTCTCATTCTTCTTCTTCTCATTCTTCTTCTTCTTCTTCTTCTTCTTCCTTCTCCTCCTCCTTCTCCTCTTCTTCCTTCTCCTCCTCTTCTTCTTCTTCCTCCTCCTCCTCTTCTTCTCTTTCTCCTCCTCTTCCACTTCTTCCTCCTCTTCTTCTTCTTCTTCCTCTTCTTCCCTCTCTTCTTCTTCTTCCTCCTCTTCTCTTTCTTCTCCTTCACCTTCCCCTCTTTCTTCTAATGTCACTGTTAAAAAACCTTGTAATTTTTCAATATAAGGAATGTCTTGGTGAGATTCATTCCTAATATGGCACTATATAAAATAAAAATTCATTTCTACTTTACCTTTGTCTTTATTTCTATACCCCAAATACATAAGTTATAACCCTTTTTATCTATAATTATTTTATTTATAATTTTCATCTATTTTTCTTGTTTATTTCAGGTACAGCTCAATCTGCGAGTGGTCAAGACAGCTTCCGACAAGCTTTAACCTTTACGTTGGTGTTAGCTTTTGGACTAAGCACTTGTCAATTCATCGTTCATTAACATCAAATGAATGGAAATTTTTAACAAAATTGGCGTGGGCTATGTTGTTGTTTTTTTATTATTATTATTACTACTACTATTAGACTGCCGGTGTGCAAAAGAAAAAATTTTTTAAAAATTTTAAGGAACAGCTTTCCATGAAAGCTGTTTCAGAATTGGTGAGTTAATTTAACAACCAATGAAATGAAGGAAGAATAACAGAGTTTCATAAACCAAAAGTAAAATGGAAAAATATACCTAAGTATATATATATATATATATATATATATATATATATATATATATATATATATATAT
>NC_068992.1:54343363-54343871 GCF_001194135.2 Octopus bimaculoides
TCATGCATATGAAATAAAACCAATTGAAAGCCAACACTAAACATTGATGGAAAGGAAAAAAATATATCTACAGACAATATTTGAAAGCCCACTATAACAACAGCAGCAGCAGCAGCAACAACAACAACAACAAAAACAACAACAACAATAAAAACATTTAAAAAATACAAACACAAAATTCTGTGATGTAGGCAATGTTGTAAAAGGAAAAAAAAAACATTTGAAAAATACTATACTAAATTTAAAAGAATTTTTTTTTAGTGAGAAAGAAGGTAAGAAAGAAAGAAAGAAAGAAAATAATTCTGGAAAGAAAGAAATGAAATGATAAAAAGAAAAAATAATTAACCAACCAACCAATCAAATCAATCAATCAATCAACCAATCATCATTAATTAATTAAAAGGATTAATTAACATTGTAAAGCAAAAAGAAAAGAAAATCATTTTTAAATTGTAACAACCTTAGACAAAAACTATATATATATATATATATATATATATACATACAA
>NC_068992.1:54343881-54344464 GCF_001194135.2 Octopus bimaculoides
ATATATATATATATATATATATATATATACATACAAGTGCATATATGTATACTTATATACACAAATATATAAATACATGTTTTAATAAGTTGTATATGGATGTGTCAACATATGAATGATAACAAATTTAGGACAAAAACTACAGGAACAACAACAACAACAGAAGCAACAACAAAAAATTTTAAGAAATAATGATAATAATAATAATAATAATAATAAATTGAAATAATATTCGCCGATTTGCCTTCAGAGACAGGTTAGTTGTTAAAAGGAACTTTTTTTTTGGTGAGATTGTTTTTCAGTATGGCACTATATAGATGTGGATAAATTCTGTGGCATTTCTCAAAAATCTTATGTCATTTTTTGGAACTCTCATCTATGGTTACAAAAAAAAATGAAAAAAAGGAAAAACAAAAAATAAATAAACAATTATTGAAAAACGAAAAAAAATATCTTCAGCCAGAAACATTACCAAGACTATTTTTTAGAAATTATACTGAATATTGACAATAATAAAAAAATTAAAAAAACAATATATATATATATACATACATACATATATATATATATATATATATATATA
>NC_068992.1:54344595-54346282 GCF_001194135.2 Octopus bimaculoides
AATATATATATACACATACACACACATTGTTAATAGAACATTGTCTTTTTAGAAGTGGGACACATTAGCATGGAGAAAATTTTCATCATGTTTATTTTGCATGTATGTATATATGCATGTGTATGTGTATATATATATATATATATATATATATATATACATATATACACACACACATGCACAAACACACTAACATATGCAGAGATGCCTTGAAAACATACATTGTAAAAATCAAGTATAGATACATAGTCACACACATACTCAGACGCATGGACTTCCCACATACACACACATATATATATATATTCACGCATCTATATATCTATATCTATCAATATATGCATGCATGTATGTATATATATATGTATGTCTATGTATATATATATATGTATATATATATGTATATATGTATGCACACATACACACACACACATATATGTATGCATATATTTATGTATATTATACATAGATTAATTCAAACATTTTTGTACGTTTTTAATTACACCAGTTGCATATGTATACACAGGGACATACACTTACAGACATATATATGTGAATATATATACATATACACACACACATGTATTTATGTATTCATACATCACAGGATATAGATATATGGGGACACATACAACTCAAAGCATACACACTGATATACACGCATATATATTTCATTTATATATACTATTATATTATTATATAGTATTCTTTGACAAGAATAGTGTTGATAGTGAATTCTTGGCTTGGTAAAGCTCACTGTCAACAATATTCTTGTAAAAGAATAATAAATATGTACTCCACAGAATGTATTGAGTAATTTTCCAGTTTAATGTAAAATTGTCTTTATTATATCTCGACAAAGCAACAAATATTAATATACAAATACATATATACATACACACATTTGCACATACTCATACTCATGGAGGCATTGGCACCAATGTATCCATCGGTGAACATATACACAAAAGCCACTCTGCATGTGTGAGCGTGTAGGTACATGCAATACACATTTGGTCCTTTATACTCATTCACATGTATAGATTTTTTTTGACTAAAATTATCTGTATATGCTGTAATACAAAAGAAAGTCAATGGTTTTCATTTTCTCCAAAATCAAAGACTGTCTGTTTACAGATACATGTACACATAAGAACATTGAATAAAGACATCATCACTGTTCATGTATGTTTATATATATGTATGTATTTATATATATGTATGTATATATATATATATATGTATATATATGCATATATATGTATGTGTATATATATATATATATATATATATATATATAGTGTGTGTATATATATATATATATATATATATATATATATATATATATATATATATATACAGGATTATATATATATACACACACAAGATACAAGCATACACACATATACATATATATATACATTAGATATATATATATACTCACACACATGTACAAACAAACAGATATTGCATATATATACACATATATGTATATGTGTGTGTGTATGGATATAAATATATATTATATATATTAAATATGATATTATATATATATATGTGTGAATATATGTAATTATGTATAAATGCTAGCAAGCATATGTACATATGTGTGTGTATATGTATATGTATATATATATATATATATATATATATATATATATACACACATCGTAGCAAGGTGATACAT
>NC_068992.1:54346292-54349594 GCF_001194135.2 Octopus bimaculoides
ATATACACTAACTATAATGAGAATGTGTATTAGTTGTTAAAAGATTAAAACCTGGTTCAGCCCAGCAAGAATCTGTTTGCAATAATATTTTGAATATTTGATGAAAATCCGTGGAATAATACCATTGAAAGGAACAACTGGGAATCTATGGAATGGTGGAAGTGACATGATCAAACTGGGACTTAATAATTTTTACCTTAATTTTTTTCTCTTTTTATTATAATTTTTCTTTATTTTTTTTTATTTTTTTATTTTTTGGTTTTTGATTTTTCAGTTTATTCTTTTAATGATTCTGGAGAATGTCTTAGAAATAGGTGAAAAATATAATAATTTAATATTGAAAACATAAGCTGATAATTAAATCAAGACATGAATAAAAAAAATATTTTCTATGAATAGTACATAAGATAGATAATACATACGTTTTATACATGAAAAATAAATATATATACATATATACTTACATACATATGTATATACAGAGAAACATACAGTCAGACACTTATTGAGATGTTATAGAGTCTATATTTAAATTCATATACACAACATGCACACGTGCACACACACACGCACACACACACAAACACACACACACATACACATACATACACAAAAATATATAGATATATATGCCTACTGACTCTAATCAAGGTTTTCTTCTACTGTACACAATATTCTGTCCTAGCTATATTGACATGCATATATTTGCATTTATTATTTCAATTAATATAACAATACACATACAGGTATAAACGACACACATACATTCACACATACATACACACACATGTATATATGCACATAACTATATTCATTTTGCATACACTGAAATACAGACATACACACACACACACACACTCTCATATATTTATAAATAAACTTGGCTACTCTAAAAAAATGTTTGCCTGTGCATTATAAATCATTCTAGCCAGACTCTATTTACACAGATATGCTACACATAAGTGTATAAGAGAGAATGATATGTGCATTCATATACGAACTTACACACCAATACAGTTCCTGCTATACCCTCATATAATCAGTCTAGATGTACACTGTCTCAGCTCAAACTACTATGGCATACAGAACCTCATTTCCATTTAACATTGGATTATTTTGTCTTGCATAAAAATCACCATCTAAGAAGTAACTCTTTGTAATAGCACATGATATCATCCTCTGAAATCTCATAGATTTTTCATTAAGCTAGTACTGCACAGAAAAAATATTGCTAAACAAAGATTTTTGTAATGTAATGAACCCATATACATGCATCTAGGCAGACATAAGTACACACACACACACACACACACACACACACACACACACACACACACACACACACACACACACACACACACACACACACACACACTCACACACAAACAGATATGCATACACAACAGGTGCCAGCATGCATATACCTGAGTAATTGTTAACTTAAAATTCATGCACGCAGACACACGCCTATACATACATATACATATATACACTTATACATATACACACACAATCACACCCATCTACGTACATGTATGTGCATATATATATATATACACACATATGTGTATGTATAAGTGTATATATATATATATATATATATATATATATATATATATATATATGTATCTGGTGGTGTATTAGTAGTATTATTGGAATATCAGACAAAATGCCTAGCAATATTTGAAGTCACTCTTTACATCCTGGGTTCAACCCCTGCCAAGATCAATATTACCTTTTGTCATTGAAGGGACAACAAAGTAAAGGCAGACACAGGGAAGCTTTCTTCTCTCCATCAACCTGGAGAATCTGCTGGATAAAAGGCAGGAGAGTTCAAACGGAGTCTGTGTCTGCACATGACTATACAGGCACTTGCGATTATTATTGAGAGGCAGGGTGCATAAAGATACCAAATCACACTCAATTACAAATTTGCTAGGGTGTGTATATATATATATATGTGTGTGTGTGTGTGTGTATATATATATAAGTATATATATACATATATATATAAATATATATGTATATGTATATATATATACGTATATGCATATATATACATATATATATAAATATATATGTATATGTATATATATATACGTATATGCATATATATACATATATATAGGTATATATATGTATATGTATATATATATATATATATATACAGACACACATATATGTATGTATATATGCAAATATACATAGATGTATATATATACACATATATGTGTAAATATATGCATATACGTACATGTTTTATGTGCATGTGTGTGTACAAGTATATGCTTATACATATATGTAGATATATATGTATAAAAATACACACACACATATATATATATATATATATATATATATATATATATACATGTATGTATGTATGATTGAATGAATGTATGTATGAAGAGATGGGGGATTGAGGCACACTTTTCTGCAGAAAAGCAGAGTGGGGGAAAAAGCATTAGTTATTTGACATTGTTTAAAATACTACAAAAGAATCTTGTTACTTTGTTATTATATATTATTCTTTACGTTGTTGAAAACAAAAATATATACATACTAAAATAATGAATCTATATGCTCATACAAATACATACGCATACACACACTTAAATATGAACACACACATTCATAAATGCATATATTATACTAGAGATAGAGACATGCAGAAACTTAAGTCATGAACATCAAAGGAGCACTGTCTTAATTTTTTTCTAAAAGACAGGCTCTATTTTATAGCAACGGAAACCAACAATAAAAATCATAGCAAGAATGTTCATAACATATACTGCAAGATTAAACTAAATATATTTTCACATATGAAATTTATTTGCTGTAAGGTATCACCCATAATTATCATCCTTTGTTTATAGTCAAATCTATATTTACATAGGATTTCTGTGAGAAATTTGATATAGTTGTTTAAAACTTTTGATGAGTGAGCATGCTTGTGCTTTGCTGAAACTTTTGAGACCATAAGCAAGGTAAAATCTCACAATATATCAGTTACTGGGCATGATCCCCTCTTTCAATTTAGTTTTTTTTAAAAAAAACTTTAATCCCAAATTTCCCATACAGCAAGGTCTAAAATTATGTTTTCATATATGAAATTTATATATACATACATATATATATATACATATATATATATATATATATATATATGTCATGTCAAGTTTATATACACACATATATATGTATATGTATACATATAAATATATGTATATATAAATATGTGTGTATATATATATATATATATATATATATATATATATATATATATATATATATATATATAT
>NC_068992.1:54350007-54354395 GCF_001194135.2 Octopus bimaculoides
ATATATATATATATATATATATATATATATATATATATATATATATATACATGCATACATTTAGATATTTGATATATAAGTTTAGTACTGAAAAGAAAAAAAAAACAAGTTGTAAATCAGGCAGCACATATAGTCCCAAAAAATAAACTGTACGTTTTTTTGGTGAGTTTATGTTGTTGCTTTTTTTTAAATATGTATTTTTAAAAGTTTATTCTGGAAATAAATCATTAACATACTAAGGGCCACTTTTGTTTCTTTAGTTTTTAACCTTTATACATACACACTGAAGCACAGGTTCATGTTGATACATATATGTGTGTATGTGTATATGCATGTAAGTGTATGCATCTGTGTATTTTTGTGTGTATGTATATAGTTATATATACGTATACATGAGGTGGTTGTCAACTCCATTTTGAGCATAACAGCTTTCTTTTTGCAGGCATATACCGCAAACAGGTTTCTTAGTATTTCTATCATGGACCATCAGATGACTATCTAATCCTGAATTTGTTTGAAATGTTTTTGCATCATCATCATCATCCTCAATCAACGTCTGCTTTCCAGGCTGGCATGGGTTGAGTTGCTTAACGATGTAGCAAGCTGCAGGGCTGCACCAAACTCCATTTTCTGCCTTGGCATTTTTTCTACAGCAGGATGGTCTTCTTAATGCCGACCATTTTACAATGTTTGCTGGATGCTTTTTTTTTTTTGTGCAACCAGCACTAGTGAGGTCGCCAAGTTGCAAGACAGAAAAGAAAAAGAAAGGGTCAAAGTCCACATGCTTAGGTATGACTGTTTAATAATGTGACTGTTGAACCACGGTTTTTTTAGAGCGTCTTCTTTTTTAATGATACACAGTTGCTCCCTAGGTTGGCAGAAAAGAAAAGGAAATAGCTAGAAAAGGATTTTTAAAGACTGTAAGGACCATGTGCATAACATGCATAATGTTTTGTTTTGTTATTTTAAGTGCCTGTGTACTTGCAAGCAGACACAGACATTCTCTTGGCTCTTCTACTGAAAGCCAATGGAAACACTGGAGAGAAAGAGACCGGTACCAAGCTAAGTAGACTGGAGCAACGAGAAACGAAGTGTCAAGCTGAATGATTCATCGCGCTGCCGAATATAGGAACCAAACCTGCTACCTTATGATCGTGAACCCGACACACTATTTACCAGACCACGTGCCTGATTCGGCTTGTCTTTGGCTCGTGATCATAATAAGCTTGTGGGTTCCATTCTGGATCAAGCGTTAATCCAGTCTATTTAACTGTAAATGAGTATCAATCCCCTCTTCCTCCGGTTGATGGAAGCAACAACAATTCAAAATTCGACCACGCTTTCTCTCATCTGTCTTTTTGTGGGCATATGAGAACACTTACCAGCATATTTAGCAAGCAGAGATGTGGTACACCTCTTGCTAGTTTTTTGACGTATTCCGAAAGTAAGGAGACATTGTCCCTTGCACTGTATCTTACCCATGCTCTTTTATTTTCCAGAAGTCATCAACTAAATCAAGGAGTTTCCTTTTGTTAACCATGGGAAGGAAACCGCTGTCTTATAAGTTATTTATAATGTTTTCGTTTGAATTGTTATGTATGTTGCACGCATTTCAGTGATTTTTGTTAAACTGCTTGTGTATATGTGCACGCACACGTAAGTGTGTGTGGTACTGTGTTCAGAATTTTCGGAGGATTTCATAAAATGTTGATAGACGTGTCATTTCACATTAGTACTTCTATGACTGTAACGAGCACCTCTTAACTCTCATGTACTAAAATAATCCATTTTGACAAACTATAAAAATCTTAAAATGTGCCAAGGTAAATCTCAATTTTTATACCGCAAGTTTACTTGAAGGTGAAACAAAAACGTTTCAAATCCTTTCTTTGACGAATTGATCCAATACCCAATACCATTTTCTACCATTAGAACTTGGTAAAATTTCAAGTCTTTCCGGAGATCCGTTTTAACGTGTCTACTCACATCAAACAGCAACAACAGCAATACTGTTTCTCAGTGATACAAAACAATACTGGATTAACAATGATATGAATATATCTAACAAGGCGGCGAGCTCGCAGAATCGTTAGCACGCCAGACAAAATGCTTAGGAGCATTTCGTCCGACTTTACGTTCTGAGTTCAAATTCCAACGAGGTCGACTTTGCCTCTCATGTTTTCGAGGTCGATAAAATAAGTACCAGTTGAACACTGGGATTGAAGCAATCGACTTGTGCCAAATTTGAAATCGATATAAATATATCTAATAATAACGATCACGAAAATCCTTTCTACTATAGGTACAAGGCCTGAAATTTGGGTGAGTGGGCCAATCTATTACATCGACTCCAGTGCTCAGCTGGTACTTATTTCATCGACCCCGAAAGGATGAAAGACAAAGTTGACCTTGGCGGAATTTGAACTCAGAACATAAGGACGAACGAAATTGCCCAGCGTGGTAATGATTCTGCCAGCTTTCCACCTTGATAACGATCATAATAATGGTTTCTCCATTTGCAAGGAATGAATATATTTAATTGAATTGAAACCAGTATATTACTGGTATTAATTTCATTAATCCTATCGTTAAAACGTATCTTATAAAATATCGCATGAATTTCAGTTTAGGGCGTGAAATCTCATTTCAAAATACTGCAAGGTGTTTTAAACAGGACCTCCGTAGATTCCCCAGTCACCCACTTTTGACCAAACATTTGAAACTTCAGTCAAAGGAATTCCAGTCACGACCTTCTCCGCTTTCTTTTTCAAAAAGAACTTCATATCAAGTGTCCTTCCTTTCTGAAAGTGGTTGAGTGTAGAGTGAGAGATTTTTTACTTTATTTCTATTCTAGGAAATATCCAGTAGAAATTAATGAATTGATGATTTCCGATTTAAGCACAAGTCCGACAATTTTGGTGGCATGGATTAGTTAATTGAATTGACCCCAGTTTTGGACATCGGAAGAATGAAATATAAACTGACCTCGGTGGGATTTGAACCCAGAATGTAGTGTCAGAATATTTATGCCGCTTTGATGATTCTGCAAGTTCACAGATTTTTATCCAATCGAAATTAATAAATACACACACATATACACGCACGAATGTGTAAATACAAGCACAGATATACATTCACATATGCAGACACAAGCACAGAGGTACACTCACTAAAACAAGTGCACTCACACACACACACATTTAACACATAATCTAACATAGTGACCATAACACACAAACCAGGCTTTTCGTGGGACCCTTAAAGCTATGAACTTTTCAGCACACCCATGTATTCACATACATCTACGGACTTTACATTACGTTGCATACATTTATATACATTATCTTATCGGGAAAAGGATGAGAAATTCTAAACAAAAATGGGAAGCCCAACGTAAAACAGAAATGTTTTGATATTACTGAAGAACACAAGACAAAGAAAAGTATATTGAACCTCTATTGAATCTATTTATAGATCACTTGATCGATTCTACAAAAACTGGCCGTTGCTGTCATTGCCTGTTCGTTTCTTCTTCTATTGCTGCTGTTTGAAGTTACGCAGCATCCGGCCTTCAAATGTTAATCTTTCTTTTCTTTCGGATTGTTATTGTCTGTTATTGTTGTTACTGTCGCCAATACGTGAAGAGAGAGACGTCTCAAAAAACAAAAACCAAGGAATTGTTGTTGGAATATTTATTTACCGAAATTCATTGCTGTAAATTGGCAGCTCTTCTAGAGACATGAAAGAGTTTATCGGTGGTGCTTCTCATGTGCAATTTGATGGTATTTTTGTGATCACACCAGGATTTTTGGTTTTAGAAAGGAAGTGAGGTACTTTTGATATTTTATATGTACATATATTTGGATGTAACTATATGTATGCGCATGTGTGTGTGTTTGTATATGTGTATATAACTATCAAACTGTACATATCTTGGTAAACAAAGCATATTCTATCTATCTATCTATCTATCTATCTATCTATCTATCTGTCTGTCTATCCGTCTATTCACTTATTTATCTATCTACCTATCTATCAATTTATCTATCTAGCAATTCATCTATCTATCTGTCTATCTATTCAACTATCTATTTATCTATCAATTAATCTATCTGTCTGTCTATCTATCTATCTACCTATCTAATTATCTATTTATCTATCTAGCAATCTGTCTATCCATATCTTGGTAAACAAAGTATATCTATCTATCTATCTATCTATTTACCGTCTATTTATTTATCTATCTATCTACCTATCTATCAATTTATCTAACTATCAATTCATCTATCAATCTATCTACCTAATTCATCTGTCTATCTAGCAATCTGTCTATCTATCCATCCATCTATATATATACACACACATATATATATATATATATATATATA
>NC_068992.1:54354486-54359951 GCF_001194135.2 Octopus bimaculoides
TATATATATTCGGCCGTCTGACCAATGTCTTTCCGTGGCAATTCACTGCATATCTACGTATTCGTAATGTGGGTTGTATATGACGTAGACGGTGCCCCTTCTTTGCCATATGCCAACTTCGTGCACACAGGTATGTACAAACACCTACACGCACATATGCATACAAACCTTTCACGCTAACATACGCTCAAATAGTTACACAGCACGCACCGATACACACACGTTCACACACACAGATGCACTCACACAAGCGTACACTAATATTCGCACACAGCACATATTAATATAAACACAATCGTACACACTAATTAATATACATGCAAACACACATTAATACATATCCATGAGCACACACATAGACACATACAGGTTCATTCGCACATATTAATAGATACACAGATGTACATATAGAGATTCACTTGCATATATTAATACACACATGGACACATGGAGATTCACTCGCACACTTTATTACATACACTGACATGCACAGAGATTCACTCGCAAAATTTGATATACACACAGAGGTACATGGAGATGCACTCATATACGTTAATACGCATATAGACTTTTCGAGGTTCACTCGAAAACATGAATAGAATCACAGAGATAAACAGAGATTCACTTGCACACATTAATACGCACCTAGACAGATACAGACTTATTTGCAAACAATACACACAGGGACGATTACAGATTCACTCCACATATTAATTACGCACACAGAGACGTACAAGAATTTGTTCGTACATCTTAATACACACACACTGAGACACATACAAATTCAAAAGCACGCAATAATATACGCAGACAGACACAGAAAAATTCAAACACACGTATTACTACGCAAATAAAAATTCACATGTACGCATACGCATAACATATATCCAAATTGAGTGTCAAGTTTGCAGATTGTAAACAAATCAACAAAACAATAGAAAAACAACGATGCATTCTGTGTAATGTAGATGACAAAAGCTGATATTGGCAGAACATTGAGTTGTGTAAATAAGGAATCAATAAACTCTAGAATTCACATGATGGTATCATAGAACCGACAGGAAAAATAGCGATACAATGGCGTAGATAAAAACATTAACGGATATTAAGGTTTGCAATAAATAAGATATAAGCTGTGATAATTGATGAACTAGTTGTGATGTAAAAATGGAAGTATCATTATAAGAATTGAGGCAATACTCCTGATATTGATATTTCGAACACTTAGATTTGTAATACTACAACGTATGGTTAAAATTGGTGGAGCACCTGAGAAGGACTGTTTTGTGATATTAGGCAGGGATTTGTTGTTTTCTGAGCTTAGATCTCCAACCAAATCGAGTTTATATTTTTATTTTTTATTTTCCAATCGACGTTGATTAATAAAAAAAAAAAATCAGTCTTTGATTGGAATTGATATAATTGGTGTAAGCGTAGAAGTGGCACTCACCCCCTGCCAGATAATTTGCTTGGTCGTCATCTAAAGACAGAATCCAAGGAAATTAACCAAAGAAAAATAAACCAACAATGTCCGGGGAAGATAGTTTAAAGACAATAATAGAGGGAAACTGTTTAAAGAGTTTGTACGGAGGATGAAATGATCCAAGATGCTAAGACCAGACGCCAACATATGACAAGATCTCAAAATATAAGTCTCCTTTACTTTTTACATTTTATATGCTTCAATCATTTGACTGAGGCCGTGCTGGAGCACAGCCTTCAGGAATTTTTAGTCGAATGAATCGACCCCAGTACTTCTACTTATTAAGACTAGTACTCATTTTATCAGCCTCTTACACTGGTTTCAAGCGGTGATGGGAGAGAAACACACACACACACATACACACACATTCAAACATACACACACATATGATTATGAAGCAAGCTTCTTACCACACAGCCACGCTTACGCCTGGCAATGATAATATGCAATAAAAAACCATGTAACAGAAGCAGTGTTAAGTGAAACCACTATCTGAGTAGCAGATGCTAAGCGGAAAGGAAAATTAAACTGCGATATTCGCCCGAGATAATATCTCGCACAGACGTACTGTATTTCAAAACACAAATATATCAGTAGGAGAGGAAAAATCGTCCAGCAGCAGCGATGAAAATGTTAGATATGCATTTCTGCCTTGTTGGGCTTTGTCAGTAGCAGTTATTTACCCACTGACAACCGCATACCAAGACATAATCCGATGCTACTCATATAGGAAAACAGTGATTGAAAAATCACTGGTGTTGCAATTAGCTGCCTCGCTGAATAAAAATCTGTTATGCGCAAGAATTTAGAAACTTCGAGAGAAACGGAATATATTATTTCTTATTGCAGGATCTCAAAGTAGATAAATTTATAGATAACAGTGTATAGCAGCGAAGCTCAACTTTTTATTGCGCCACAGGTCGGTTTCATGCTAAACAATTTTCCCACGCCTCGGAGATCATAACAAAACACTATAAAGTGCATAATAGATAACACTGTGTAACAAGATTTTTATTTTTGTTTCTCTTTGGTCTGTAAGTGTTATTTCCTATTTGATTCTATCTATAAATCAATGGAAATGACTACTATTCCCAT
The DNA here is from genome assembly GCF_001194135.2 of Octopus bimaculoides. Taxonomy (NCBI): domain Eukaryota; kingdom Metazoa; phylum Mollusca; class Cephalopoda; order Octopoda; family Octopodidae; genus Octopus; species Octopus bimaculoides. The sequence goes on from NC_068992.1 coordinate 54,357,065, forward strand.
CAAACTTTACTTTCGTGACCTGAACATCAATGTTTTGAAACTGACATTAATTTCCATTGCATTTCAGATTCAATACTGAGTTTCTGAAGCAGAATTTATAGCAAACATTCTGCTCAATAACACGGATTTGCTCATCATTTGCTTGACCCTAACCACTTGACCATGTCTCTTAGTGGCTAGCAATATGTGCAGATCTGATCAGGAATAGTGTGGGAAGCATCATAGCCATGTATTGAGAAGGATTCTCTGGGGTTTGAATAAATGTAACAAAAGCAAAGAATGAATGAGATCTTAGTCATTTTTCATACTTTCTAGGTGTGTAAGCAAATAGAAACTAACAGTTGCCACCAGAGGAAAAAATCGTGTAATTTAATTATTACATATATAATACATTTATTATGCAAAAGACCCTGAAGACTGTATAAGTGAATACAAAAAGAAATAACATTTTAAAATATATTCTTTCTACGTAGCCCAGTACCAAATGAACCACGGCCTCGTGCTCGGTTGGGAAAACTTCATTAAAAACCCATTGGACTGAAAAATGTTGAAGGTTGCTCAATAATAGGTTGTACCTGTTCCTCGTGAAGAACACAAAAACAATAATTTTTAATCGTTCTAACATTGGGAGAGAAATGTAAGTAAAATTGGTTCTGACAGTAAACTGTTTATTCATACGATTTTAGTAATAACTAATCAGTTCTTTAAGTAGCCATTTCTTTAAAGTGACGAAATCAATGAGCACGATTGCATCTTTGCTGAAAATAAGTAAATACATAAACAGGAGTGATAATTCTTTAGGTTATAGAGATACATAACTATTAAATTAGCGACAAAAGCCAGCATCAAAGAGTAAAGAAAGAAAACACGAGTTGATGTTTTATAACTAATGTCCAACAACAGAAATACGGTTGTAAAGACAAAAAGAATAAAAAGAATGATGATGATATTGGTAAGGAAAATACAAACTGTACGACACTGAAGTCTCACACCTGTTCCAGATGAAGAGAGCAGAGGAGAAGGAAGAGGAAAGATAGGAGAACGAAAAGGAAAAGGAAAGGAGGAGGAGGAGGAGGAGGAAAGAGAGGAGAACGAAAAGGAAGAGGAAAGAAGAAGGGGCGGAGGAGGAGGAGGAGGAGGAGGAGGAGAAGGAGAAGAAAGGGGAGGGGTAAGACGATGAGAATGGTACTGATGGCGGTGGTAGCAGGCCCGGCGATAGCACTGGTTATGGTGATAGCAGCGGTGGCAGCGGCAGCGGTGGCAGCGGCAGCGGCGGCGGCGGTGACGGTGATGGTTGCTAAAATGACAATAATGGTGCCTTAATAATGATAAAAAGGAAAGTAGACAAAATGCAGGCACATAAGTACCTAAAATCACATGACGTATCGTTATGCAGCTTTAGATACCACACACGCACACATACCCACACACGCACACATACCCACACACGCACACATACCCACACACGCACACATACCCACACACGCACACATACCCACACACGCACACATACCCACACACGCACACATACCCACACACGCACACATTTCGTGGAACACTCGCAATAAAATAGAAAAAAAAAACACAGAAACAAAAAATCCTTGTGGCACACATTACCACTTTATTCACCTTTTTTCTCCATCATTAGCTTGACCTCCACAAGAAATGTGAAAAATTCCGGCGAAGGCTTTATCTCATATCTCAGAATTTATTTTCTTCTTTGCTGAAGGCTTTCTTTGTGGCGATGCCGTTAAAGACTCTGTAGATCGATTCTTAAAGTCGATGGCATTGATTGCATGGTAAATATTGGTGGAAGACGAAATTGATTTTGTCCAGCCTTTCTCTTCTGTCATTTGATTTCTTTCTTTTCACTTCTGGTGGCTTCGAAGTTTTTTGTTCCGATGGTGATGGAACAGCGCCACTTGGTACAGTTCTGGACTTGTGATTCAAACGATTTAGGCTCAATTCCTGTGGCTTTCAGTGTTGCTTTGAGTTGATCCTTTTATCTTCGACGAGGCAACTCCGTGGTCTTTTACCTGAAGTGAGTTCACTGAATAAGACTTGGCGAGGAAAAAAAATTAATGAGGCCTTAACCGAAGAGGGAAATGGCTGACCCCAGTCCTTTCAATCTTTCCCGCTACGTAACCTTGTTCTCCCATAGCCACCAGTCAGAGGAAAACTGCCTGCCCTTTTTGGCGCGGGGCTAACAGTAATGTTATCTTCAAGATGATCTTGGCTGTTTAATGTACCGATGACGCCATTATCCGACTGGTGTATATATGGAATTAATGGAGGATTCGATAAGTCGATGCAGAACCATTCAGCTCTTAGTGTACTGTGTATTTTAGTAGAAACATCTGTAAATGAATGAGGATGATTACCTAATTCCGGCTCCCTTGTCAGTCCATTAATTTCATATTACACTCTCTAATTGCCGGAATTTTATTCTAAAGCATATGTATATTGGGTTTTAAACGGCAGATTATTTGGTGAAGAAGAAGAAGAAGAAGAAGAAGAAGAAGAAGAAGAAGAAGAAGAATGTAATAATAATTCAAATAACAATAATAATAATAATAATAATAATAATAATAATAATAATAATAGTAGTAGTAGTAGTAGTAGTAGTAGTAGTAGTAGTAGTAGTAGTAATAATAATAACAACATCGAAAATACCTTAGGAATGAAGGAATGAGAACCCAGGTTCGAAATTTCCTCAAGACACCTGATGAAGGCTGAAGGGTATATCAGCCGAAACGTGTTAACAACAAACAAGATGAGGACAAATATCCGTCAAAATGTAAATAATGTACATAATTCCTCATCTCTTAAATATAGAACTGTATGTATATATGTATATATATATATGTGTGTTTATATATATGTATAT
>NC_068992.1:54360373-54362328 GCF_001194135.2 Octopus bimaculoides
ATATATATATATATATATATATATATATATATATTCATACACATATACAGATACAAATGCACACACACATATGCATTGAGAGAGAAAGAGATCTTTACACACACTGCTATACCTATATACGGAAGCACTGACAAACAGGCAGATAAGCGCATAAACTTGAACACAAAAAAATACGAAGCAAAGAAGAGGATTCCAGCAATGTGACATGAATTGAGGAAATTAGAAAAATCAAAGAACACATGACACATCGTAATATTCCCACATACTAAAAATAAATTCCATTTGTACAAAAAGATTGGTTTCATATAGTTAGGAAATAGGCATTGATAAAGATGATGTATGCACAAAATGGCGTTGCATGCTGATGTACATAAGCATACACACACAAACACATAACATCAGTTAAACACATAAATACATATACCAGAAAGCGATACTAGAGCGGAACAAGACCACTGCTATATGTAGAATTTAACTATGTCTATATATGTATAAATGTATATGCGAGGTGGTGGGGGTGTGCGGAAAAGTTCATGGCGTTAAGAGTATCGCGAAGGCCTGGTTGGAGTCCCAACCTTCCGAGTTCTTTTACATAATGAACTTCCTTTAATTTTGCTCAGATTGCTTTCAATTTTGGTGTATCGATGCAACGCTGAATTTTGATTACGTTCAACTAATTACTTTATCTCGTAAATTAAAGAAGCTGATGTTTTTTTGGAATTAAAGTTGAGAAATTTGGGTAATTTTAGCCAATCAACAGACAGCGAGGCATTAATAGCTTGTTACCACGTATATGTGTGTGTGTGTGAGTGTATGCTTGTGTATGTGTGTGTGTGTATGTATGTATGTATGTATGTATGTATGTATGCATGTATGTATGTATGTATGTATGTATGTATGCATGTAATTATGTGTATATGCCTGTGTTTGTTTCCCCGCCATCGCTTGACAACTGATGCTGGTGTGTTTATGCTTCCGTAACCTAGCGGTTCGGCCAAAAAGAGCGATAGAATAAGTACTGGGCTTACAAAGAATAAGTCCTGTGGTCGATTTGTTTGACTAAAACTCTTCAAGGCGGTGCTCCTGCATGGCCGCAGTCAAATGACCGAAACAAGTAAAATAATAAAAGAATAAAAGAACTTGAGTTTTAAAATTACCGCCGTAGCACAATACATTCAAATATTTAACCTTTCAAATGTAATTTATATAAGAGCAATATTTAGCTCTTATATAAAATTTACGAAAATATTGCTCTTATTTAAACTTTACGAAAATATTGTTCTTAAAGAATCTTTACGAAAATTCATTTTCTATAATGACCAATCTCGTCGCACTAAAAATATTCTTCATAATCTCGTACTTGAGATTATTCACCTTATCTTCTAGTGGAAATGTATCCAATGCTGCTGCTCTTATGTACAATGAAGCCCTTAGGCTTAACGGTTTTACTGATAGGATTACATAATTACAGCCTTTTGTACCTTCAAATAATAACCCTCAAATATATGAAAAGAAAATCACTTGGTTTAATCCTCTGTATTCTTTTTCAGTTAGAAAACTTATAACGGACATTTTTATCCAACCTAAGCACTTCTTTTAATCAAAATATCCAAAATATCGTCAAAGTGAGCGCAGCTAAATTCTGCTATTCTGCTGCACAAAATTTTGATCAAGTTAAGCCATGCTATACTTAAGCCTACTTCTATCATTAACCTAACTACTACTGATGCTTTAAACAATGAATTTAAAATATTTTCATTGTGATCGTACGATAAAAATCGCTATCGTTTCATTTACAGATTTTTACGAGAATATGCGACGGCATCAGAATTCCAGGATATTCTAACTCTAGATTTATCATCATTTACCAAGATTAATAATTTTTCAATTTATATATGCATATATATACATATATATATGTATATATATATATATATATATATATGTATATATAT
>NC_068992.1:54362665-54365610 GCF_001194135.2 Octopus bimaculoides
GCACACACACACAGACACACACACACGTCTTTGTGCATGTATGTATTTAGTTCTTTCCATTAATTACTATACACAATTAATTGAAAACCTGCCTTGTCACTTCCCTTCGCTTTTTATCCCCTGTTTTTTTTTTAATTCTATTTCATACTAGACCATCAACTCAAATATTTCTAAGTTTCAATATTGAACAGCTATCTTTCTTTTTTCTGCTTCTAGCTTTCTGTTTTCACAACGTCTTAAGCATTCGAATTTCTTTGGAAATTCTTTAACGATTCTTAGAAAATTCTATATTCGCTTCTTATATAGTCTTCTCACTATCAATATAACCTTTGTTATCTGCTCCCTACTTGTAAACTAAACCTTAACTTGAAAAATTATAGCTGTTAAACGTATTTACCTCCACGATACGAGAGCTTTTCCACTTTCAAAAACATTTCTATTCAAATTTTTCGAGCTTATCTCCAACATTTTGTGCAAGTCAGCTATAAGATCTTCTTTATTCTGTGTTCTCTTGCGTAAAGATTTCATTTTAAATTTGTTCTTTGAGTTTTCTTTAACTTTCCTATGGTTTATTCATCTGCCATTAGTCAATTTGTTTCTTGATTTACTGTTTAACTTTTTCGGTAACAAATATACCCGAGACTTCATTTGGTTCCCTGATACAAATTTCTCGAAATTAAAACTTTCCGTTAATACATCTTCCAAGCATCAATTTAATAATGACTAAATCACTATTTGTTATTGTTTTCATTAATTCAAAGTTTATCGAAACAAAAGCAATATATTTCAACAGGAATATTGGAATAAAAACACAAAATTACTGGTCGCTCTTTCTCTTTATAACAGTACACAAGACCATCACCCATCATATGACGGTAACTTTAGAAGTATACTTCTGCCAGTAGTGGAGGCGCAATGGCCCAGTGGTTAGGGCAGTGGACTCGCGGTCATAGGATCGCGGTTTCGATTCCCAGACCGGGCGCTGTGAGTGTGTATTGAGCGAAAACACCTAAAAGCTCCACGAGGCTCCGGCAGGGTATGGTGGCGAACCCTGCTGTACTCTTCCACCACAACTTTCTCTCACACTTACTTCCTGTTTCTGTTGTGCCTGTATTTCAAAGGGTCAGCCTTGTCACACTCTGTGTCACGCTGAATATCCCCGAGAACTACGTTAAGGGTACACGTGTCTGTGTATTTCTCAGCCACTTGCACGTTAATTTCACGAGCAGGCTGTTCCGTTGATCGGATCAACTGGAACCCTCGACGTCGTAAGCAATGGAGTGCCAACAACAACCAACAACAATACTTCTGCCAGTAAAGTTAGTATCAGTTTCAGGTAGTATGGTATACATATAATTATAACTGTTCAAATTTTATCGAAATTTTTAGTGCTAATGCAAAATGATGAAATCAATACTAACTTTACGTTAACTCTCTTCGTAATTCCTTCACTCTCACTTTATAGGTGCACTCCGTCGGTTACGACGACGAGGGTCCCAGCTGATACGATCAACGGAACAGCCTGCCCGTGAAATTAACGTGCAAGTGACTGAGCAATCCACAGACACGTGTACCCCTAACGTAGTTTTCAGGGAGACTCAGCGTGACAAGGCCGGCCCTTTGAATTACAGGTACTACTCATTTTTGCCAGCTGAGTGAACTGGAGCAACGTGAAATAAAGTGCCTTGCTCAAGGACACAACGCGTCACCGGGAATCGAACTCACGACCTTATGATCGTGTGCCGAATGCCCTTAACTACTAATCCACGCGCGCCTTCACCAATCTCTTTTTCTCTGTCTCTTTCCTTATATATATATATATATACATAGGCGCAGGAGTGGCTATATGGTAATTAGCTTGCTTACCAACCACATGGTTCTGGGTTCAGTCCACTGCGTGGCACCTTGAGCAAGTGTCTCCTACTATTGCCTCGGGCCGACCAAAGCCTTGTGAGTGGATTTGGTAGACGGAAACTGAAAGAAGCCCGTCGTATATATGTATATATATATATATATATATATATGTGTGTGTGTGTGTGTGTGTGTGTGTGTGTGTGTGTGTGTGTGTGTGTGTGTGTGTGTGTGTGTGTGTGTGTGTGTGTGTGTGTGTGTGTGTGTGTGGTTGTGTGTCTCTGTTTGTCCCCCAACATCGCTTGACAACCGATGCTGGTGTGTTTACGTCTCCGTAACATAGCGATTCGGCAAAAGAGACCGATAGAATAAGTAACTCCTTAATGCATAGTCACAACTCGCCACACAGCATTTATACATATAAATACAGCCGGGTTCTTTTCAATTTTCTTCTATTCATCTCTCAAACAATTTTCAAACTTTCAGATATTAACAGTCTATTTTATCCATATAGAAGTCATTCAGACTCAATTGTAATTCACTGACCTTACGACTACTTCGTTTCACTTACAATATTTGAATTTTGCCCTGGGATTTGAGTAATCATTTTCTTATATTCAATATTAATCACGCTCTGCACAACGGTTTTCAGTCACTTTAGCCCTTGAGATTTCCTTATGCACCGAGTTTTACATTAGTGGGTGTCTTCAAAGATAACTACTGTATATATCCAATTATCTTCGTTTACCTAATAAATAATTATCTGTACGAGGTCATATCTGATAGTCATGTCTCTTGTTCATACCATTATATATATGCATACATAGACACACACACACACAAACACACACACACACACATATATTTTACATTTACTTCTCCCATACTTAATTATACAGTAAATTACTTGCTGTCATTTTTGTGCCAGTTTAATATGATTTACCATAGCCAGGTTTTCTATTTACGCATGCCTATGTTTGAGAGTCTCTCTAATAATATATGCGTACAGATATACACATACATGACTATATATATACATACACACACACACACACACACATATATATATATATATATATATATATATATATATA
>NC_068992.1:54365931-54367111 GCF_001194135.2 Octopus bimaculoides
ATATATATATTATATATATATATATATGTATGTATGTGTATATATATTATATATATATATGTATGTATGTGTATATATATATATGTATGTATGTATGTATGTATGTATTATATCTATCTATCTAGATATATCTATATATCTATATCATTAAGAATATTATATTATTTAATAACAGTTTGACTTCGCTCATGGAGTTTATTAATTTTCGTGGGTTCGGAAAATGAACCTAGCTCTTCGGGCTTAGGTACATTAAGTATAGATAGATAGATAGATAGATAGATAGATAGATAGATAGATAGATAGATAGATAGATAGATAGATAGATAGATAGATAGATAGATAGATCCTGAAACCAACTGGTCTACTGGTCCGGTCGCCGCTAGATGAAAATTATTCGCTCCCTTGTTTGCAATATATCGGATACAGATATTGTGCTGTTAACCAGTTGACGGAGGTGTCCTCCTGGGGTTAAAAAGCGTAGCAACATTTTTCTATGTTTATAGATGTATATATCCATATGGATGCATATTTATATACATGCACAAACTTATATATAAATGCATACATACATGTACATACGAGGTGCGTTGAAAAACTATCCGACTTTATATTATACCATCAAAACTAATACTTCGATGGCAAAATTTTTTGAGTTAGAGGTGACACTACCTTCTGTGCGCATGCATGAGAATTTTTGCACCGGTAGGCCACATCAGTTCCCGACTGTTACGCTTAGTGTACAGACGTGTAGTGTTCGCTATGGTATGAAATTAACCCGGTGAAAATAAAGAGGTAGAATGATTTCAGATTTCCTATGACATTCAGAAACTGATAGGAAATGTGAAACAATGTTTAGGTGCATGTATAGACAGTACGTGAAGGGAGGGGGAAACTTTGTGAATGAGAGGAAAGGAAAAGAGCAATGAAAGGAGAAAGGGGAGCAGTGAAGCCCTACTGTCTCACTTTTATCTCCTTCTCTAATATCTAAAACATGAAGAAGTTCCCTGTCCGAAACGTAAGAAATACGCTGCTCACGACATTATTATTTCATTCTCTCTTTTACTTTCTCAGTAAATATAGGCTTTGCTGACACAGACCAATACTAGTCTCTTGGCTTGTGCTTTATCTAAGTATGAATCTATGCATACATACATACATACATACATACATACATACATAT
>NC_068992.1:54367590-54368665 GCF_001194135.2 Octopus bimaculoides
ATATATATATATATATACATGTATGTATGCATATATGTGTGTGTGTGTGTATGTGTGTGTACGTATGAATGTATATGTGTATATGTACATATATATACACATATATTCATATACCCACATCAACAGACACACATAGACATATACATATACTTCGGGTAGAACGTCGTTTTAAGTGCTATGCCTATCGTTGTGTTGTTTATATTATTTCTAAGTATTATTTTATCGATTTCTACAACTGTACATTAGATATTCTTGTCAACTGCCATGACAAGTTTGAACTGTATTTCGACATAGATTTCCATCAGCTTTCGTGTAATGTCCGTACTATGAGAGTTGCTTCATAATTTCAAACCTTCGTTTATGGGTGTGTGAGAGCTAAGCGCTAAACATAGAATTCTGATTTGGTTTGGGTGGGTGTAACATACTGAATTCCAAACAAAAGTGTTTCTGAAAGCGTTTCCATATTCTGACGCAAGGAACGCAAAACAAAGACAGTGACAAGAGGCAACAACTCACCAATTATGTAGAGAAGCAAGAAATGGGTTTGTCATTCTTTTGTGAATAATTGAAGGTAAGTGATGGATTGAGAAAGACAAAATATATACAGTAGTAACAAAATCAGGTAATAGGAAGAACTGCAAAAATGGTCGCATACATTGCTTTGATGCGGAGCATTCCAGTCATGGCCCCCACTTTATATTATTATTATTATTGTTCAGTAGTTTTATTTTTATAACGTGCTTCCACGTCACTACCGAGTGCAGTTCCGTGTGCTTTATTATTATTATTATTATCATTATTATTATTATCATTATCATTATTATTATCATTATCATTATTATTATTATTATTATTATTATTATTATCATTATTATTATTATTATTATTATTATTATTATTATTATTATTATTATTATTATTATTATTATTATTATCATTATTAAGGCGGCAAAATGGCAGAATTGTTAACACACTGGATTCGGTTATTTTGAAAATCTCCAAACCGATGTTGTTCTTCATGCTAATTACGAAAAGCATAAGAGTTTTTCTTTCCTTCTTTCTTTCTTTTTTTTTT
>NC_068992.1:54369642-54375074 GCF_001194135.2 Octopus bimaculoides
CCACCACCACCAACATCGCTTGACAACCGATTTTGGTGTGTTTACGTCTCCGTAACTTAGCAGTTCGTCAAAAGAGACAGATATAATAAGTACTAGGCTTACAAAGAATAAGTCCAGGGGTCGATTTCTTCGACTAAAGGTGGTGCTCCAGCATGGTCACGGTCAAAGGACTGAAACCAGTAAAAGAAGTAAAAGAACATACATACATACATACATACATACATATATACATACATATATACATACATACGTTCCCCCTCTCTCACATTTCCTGGCTTTCTCTTTATACTCACCTTCCCTCCTCTTTCACTTCACTCTCTCTCTTTTCTTTATTTCTCGTCCCTCCCTAATTCTTCTATCTCTCTGCTTCTACCTCTCTTCTCTCTCCACGTGACCGTTGTTCGGCCAAGCCTGACATTTCTTTCTTGGTTCGACTACCATCCGTGCAACATCTATATTCCTCCCTATGCCTGTCATATCATATGTCCCTGCTGTAAGGCTTCACTTCCACACACGCCAGCTTAATTTAATTCGTCCTTAGTCGAAAGACACCTGTTGTTAATGTCTTTTATTTGCATTTGTATTTGTGTACCATTTCTCCGTTTTTTCCGTCCTTGTTTTCGTATACATTCGCTACTTTCTTCCAAGGAATCTAGTGCTCTTAGCTTAGCTTTACTTTGAGGCTGGCCAGATTGGAGCAATCTCGAGTATAACCATCAGAAATTGCAAAGATAATCTCGAACTCGACTGAGGAAAGAAAACTCCGAATGACTCGTCCTTGTTTTTTTTGTATCATCTGTCTGGATGTTTTGCGTTCTTGCCCCATTTTTGGTATTCCTTTTTACATGCACACATACATACATACATACATACATGCATACATACATACATACATGTGAGCGCGTGTTATTTGGCATTGTTAATAGAAGAGTTGGAAGAGGAGAGAAGGAATAGAAAAAATTGGTGAACGACAAGCAGGTAGTAGTAGTAGTAGAAGAAGAAGAAGAAGAAGAAGAAGAAGAAGAAGAAGAAGAAGAAGAAGAAGAAGAAGAAGAAGAAGAAGAAGAAGAAGAAGAAGAAGAAGAAGAAGAAGAAGAAGAAGTGTACCTCATCAAGAAGGGAGTTTAGTGAGTTGAAATTAGATGAGTGGCGGCTAAATGGTGTTAATTAGGTCACAGAAACATAGACATACGTAAGCATACGTGTATGTATATAAACACATGTATGTGTATAAACATACATACACGCATAGTAATTTCCCTCCCTCCTCTTTCTCCTATACACATTCGTCTATATCTGCTACTCTCTTTACTCTCCCTCTCCCTCCCCCCTCTCTCTCTCTCTCTCTCTCTCTCTCTCTCTTTCAACTTACAGTTATATTAAGAGATTTAGTAATGTTATATCCTGTTATATATATATCCCCTGTAAGATATCTATTTAACTAAAACAATTTATAATATTGCTTTAATTAAAATTCAGTTAACCTTAAGGCGGTGAATAGCAAAAGTCAGTTGAGCATCGGAAATAATCGGTAGTAAGATTTGTTCCAGTCCGCTGCGCCCTGAGTTCAAATACCACTGTAGTCAATTTTGCCCTTTTTATTTTCGTGAGTCAATAAAAATAGCACCAATTCGAAGCGAGGGTTGGCAAAAGATGTCGTACTGCATGCCTTAGCGATATTCGCTCTGCCTCTTTGTGTTTTTAATTTCAAATCCCTCTATGGTACACTTGGACGGTAGGCTTTCCCGTCCCTCATCGATGTAACGGTATCCATTGTTCCAGGTGTTGCCATGGATAAACTTAACTCTGTTGCAAGCTTGCAGGCCAGATTTGCTATTTGAGGATATCTTCCTCAGGCGTTGTGCCGATAGTTAAAAAAACAATAATAATAATAATAATTATTATTATTATTAACAATCGGTCGCAAATACTGCGCTATAGAAGCTCTCTTTTTGCTTCGCGATAATAACTTTCTGACTTGACAATTCTTCATCGCTAAAATGATTATGATCCCTTCTTCCCTTGCTTGATTTTTGAGCAAAGAACCATCATTTTTCTCTAAAATATATCAAAAGAGTGTATATACGATTTGATTTATTCATTTATACCTTAAACCAAAATGTTGAAAACTTCGTTAGGTGTATCAGTTAAAACTTGCAAGTTGTATATAAACCTAAAATTGATTTTGTTGGGCTCAGTCGTCTATCATGAGTAAGAATTATATGTCATTTGTCTTTCAAAACTCATGTCTTTCATTTTAGAAATATTTCGTAATATTATTTATATTAATATATTATTAATATATTAATTAGAACTTGCAAGTTATATGAAAACTTGCCTTTGATTTTGATGGATCCAACATATCTGCTAATATGATATACGTGTGAGTTATCCTTCAAGACTCATGGATTCCTTGTATTTTTACGTTTGCTCAAATATAAAAGCTGTAAATGGCAGTAACTTCACTCAAAATCGTTACCTTTTGGAATCTCTTTTAACTCACCATTCTCACCAGGAAAGCCAGTTTATTTCAAACATTAAAAAAAGAAAAAAACACCATTGCTATAATCAAGTATTATGCAACGTCACTTTCTTTTCCATTATCCAGTGAGAAAGGGAAGAAGATCAACATACAACAGGACAATATGAAGGAACGGTATGCTTACATTGGTTTCTCGATTACATTAACAATTTGTTATTCAGTGTCTTTAATTATCAGATCGGCGCCTTTTCTATTCTGCTCAAACGTACCTCCTCACTAAGCGTTTTCAAATGTTTCTTGCCATTCATCTTCTAAGTATAACTTAGCTACCAGGCTAACAGCTGCTCCATCTGTTATGCCTCGTATTAGTAACAACTTCTGTTCTTCAAATTAAGTTCTGTCATTTCGAGAACCGTGTGCACCTAATTGCCAATTACATTACAGAACGAGTTAATAGTTTTGGTATGGATTCAAAGTAGATTTTAGATTTATTTCCAGTCGTTGTTAATTATGGAGCTAACCAAATTAATATCCTCAATAACCCGAGGAATCTTAATTATGAACTATAATAAGATATAACTTTAACTAATCAGACCATCCCAGGTCTATTCCAAGTTTTAGTTAATCATTGAATTTACTTTCGTTACTACTGAAGATAAATTACTGTAACAACCTCAACGACCAGATGTTCTTACAAAGCAACAGAAGCTTCTCGACTCAATCACTTGACTTGCAAGAAATAATAGCCCAATCTCCCTCAAACTACACTCTATCGTCTTAAGACAGGAGACATTAAATAATATAGGTCAATGCATATTATATTTAAAAACAGAAGGTCAGGTCAGGGCTAGAATGCCTGTGATCATAGATTTGGTCGATCAGAATCGTTTCGGGACGAAACAACTACAACAGCAACAATATACTCGTCTTCAGGTCTCTCATCAATTTAGAGTGCCAAATTGAAGACAATTCTAAACAAGAAAAAGGTGGTGAGCAGGCACAATCGTTAGAGCATCTAGCAAAACACTCAATGGCATTTGTTACGGCTCCTTAAAAGTTTGAGTTCAAATCCCGCCAAGGCCAAATTTACTTTACATCTCCCTAGAGTCGATAAAATAAAGTACCATTCAAGTTCTGGAGTCGATTACATCGGCTTACTTCTTCTCCTCAAAACTACTGGCCTCGTACCTAAAGTAGAAGCAATTTAAAACGAGAAAGAACATTCATCTGACATGACATGAGTTATATTCATTAGTTTCTCGACACGGTTATCATAATATATTCATAAAAATCTGATGCTCTACCGACTGAGCTATTCGGGCGTACGAAAAAGATTGAAGTTCCATCGAATTTCGAGCAACTGCGTGCTAAGTAGATGTGATAAACACAACACCATGGGACTGAGAGCTGTTCTTCGTAGACACAATACACCAGCGATTAACATATTCTCGTTCGAATCTGCCGGAATGTATTAAGAATGAGTATGCATGAATATGAATATATACTAGAGCTTATAAATATACTAGAGTTTTATTTGTCATATGACTAGTAATTTTAGATGTATTCTTTCATCAACCTGTGTAATAGCAAGAATCATTACATGCTTGCAATAATTGTAATTTAATCTTTATCAAATTTCTTGGTCATTATACAAAATGATGAAATGAATATTAATTTTTGGACAGAAAAATATTGTCTTCAAAAATAAAATTTAATAAAAGAAAGCAATAACGTACATTCTCATTCTTAATACGTTCGGGCAGATTCGAACGGGAATATGCTAATCGCTGTTGTATCATTTCTACGAAGAACAACTTCATATTGTTTCATTTGTATAACTCCTCCTACAAATATGAATCATTGACTCATTGACTATCTTTTTCTTTGCCTCATCGTCTGCCTCTGTGACATTTTTCTCTTTCACTGTGAATGTATTTTAAGCGATCTTTTACTCAGTGCATGCCACCAAGCTTACTATGTATACTCATCCTGCACCTCATACGTTAACTCACGCTGTATATCTGTAGTTTTGTGACTAAGAACGTGTTATTGCATAGTGAAAATATTTGGTTACAGTATTTTGAATGCACATTTCAGGAAATAAACCTTTATCAAATAAGAATATGAAAAATGCAGGATATGCTTCGATTTCTGAACAGGGCAATGTGTTGTGTTCTTGAGCGAAAACACTTCATTTCTCGTTTCTCCAGTTCAATCAGCTGGCAAAAATGAGTCAGAATGTGGGGAAATGGCCTTATAATCCTATGGATCAAGAAGGACCATTGATTTTTTCTTTTCTTTTTACTTCTTTTTTTATTTTTGCTTTGAAATGTGAAGAGAATTTTCATTGAGTAAATGAAGGAACGTCAATGTTGTAGCGCGAACTACAAGAAATAGCTGTTAAATTCTTTTAGACGAAACCCATTTGTTTCAATAAAAGGATAATTTGAATAAGATACAGAAGGCTGCAATCTGAGAATAAAAGTGGGCTGTGAAGTTCAGAGCATGAAGGGATTTGATTAAAGATCTATTTGACCAGGGCTGACCAGAGGCTGCAATAACAATTGCAACAAAAACTATACCCACCCCGCGCCAAAAAAAAATCATGCAAAAGGCGCAGAAGTGGCTGTGTGGTAAGTAGCTTGCTTACCAACCACATGGTTCCCGGTTCATTCCCACTGCGTGGCACCTTGGGTAAGTGTCTTCTACTATAGCCTC
Source organism: Octopus bimaculoides (assembly GCF_001194135.2). Lineage (NCBI taxonomy): Eukaryota > Metazoa > Mollusca > Cephalopoda > Octopoda > Octopodidae > Octopus > Octopus bimaculoides. The sequence goes on from NC_068992.1 coordinate 54,374,843, forward strand.
GGGCCGACTAAAGCCTTGTGAGTGGATTTGGTAGACGGAAACTGAAAGAAGCCTGTCGTATATATGCATATGTGTGTATATGTTTGTGTGTCTGTGTTTGTCCCCCCAACATCGCTTGACAACCGATGGTGGTGTGTTTAAGTCCCCTTAACTTAGCGGTTCGGCAAAAGAGACCGATAGAATAAGTACTAGGTATCCAAAGAATAAGTCCTGGGGTCAATTTGCTCGACTA
>NC_068992.1:54375084-54378472 GCF_001194135.2 Octopus bimaculoides
ATTCCCACTGCGTGGCACCTTGGGTAAGTGTCTTCTACTATAGCCTCGGGCCGACTAAAGCCTTGTGAGTGGATTTGGTAGACGGAAACTGAAAGAAGCCTGTCGTATATATGCATATGTGTGTATATGTTTGTGTGTCTGTGTTTGTCCCCCCAACATCGCTTGACAACCGATGGTGGTGTGTTTAAGTCCCCTTAACTTAGCGGTTCGGCAAAAGAGACCGATAGAATAAGTACTAGGTATCCAAAGAATAAGTCCTGGGGTCAATTTGCTCGACTAAAGGCGGTGCTCCAGCATGGCCGCAGTCAAATGACTGAAACAAGTAAAAGAATAAAAAGAAATATATAACCAGGTGGAATTATATAATTTTTCAATAATAGAAATAGTAATCAGCACACCTGTAGATCTTCCCAGAATGAACACGATTACTTTTCTGGTTTAGGAACTGGTAATGCTATTTTTTAATAAGCAATTGAAGACTGCGTGACGTTATAGTAATACTACGTTTATTTTCATCCTAAGATGCTATTTCTTTTGACGTATATTCTGAAAGATATCTGCAGTATAAGGAAAACTGTATTCAATATTATATAAAAACATATATATACAACAAAAATATGATATCCGGATTGAGCTTCATTGAGTCAAAATTTCAATTCAATGAAAATACTTGCAATATTCTCGTTTATGTGAGAGTAACTCTACTAGCAGCAAGTAAAATAAGTTGGCTATAAAATATTCTAAGAAGGAAAAAAAAAATGAATTAAATAGTTCTTTTTATGGATTGGTTAATTTTTATAGATTTTCTTCCTAAATATGTCAAACAAAGCGTCTCATGCACAGTTTTTTTTATGAAGCTAAAACTTCTAAGAGTTTTGAATGCTTCCGAATGACCTTTAATATAGATTTAAATCTAGCATAAAAATATCCAATATGAAATAGATATTTATAACAACAGACTTTAGCAAAACGTCTATGTTCTCTTATAACAGAACTGTTAATGTCATTTTTGATCGCGTTATTCTTTTGTTGTTGCTGCTCAGCTTTAGGTCAGACCTCATCGAGAAGACTTGTGATCAAAGGCGATCAAACTGTGACCATCAAATATTTTCGTGTAGCAAGGCCATATTGTTTAATATAACTCTCTTTATTTTAGACAATAAGGTGAGATTTGAGGATAGCTTGACTGCTATTTCTAGCTAGTCTAATAACCATGTAGAAGTGTCTCTAATATAGTGGTGATGATGGGGTTGGGGATGCTGAGGATGTTGGTGATGGCGCTAGTGGTTAATGTTGGTGTTGATTGTGTGTGGGGGGATGATGTCGGCTGTGGTGATGATGGTGGTTGTGATGTTGGTTGTGATGTAGTGCTGGCGGTGGTGTTGGCGGTGGTAGTGGTGCTCCTGGTGCTACTGCGAGTGATGTAGGCATTGGTGATGTTATCAGTTTTGTCGTTGCTGCTGCTGCTGCTACTGCTACTGCTGCTGCTGCTGCTACTGCTACTGCTGCTGCTGCTGCTACTGCTGCTGATGGTTGTTTTCATGGTGCTGTTCAGTCTTAGATCAGCCTTGATCGACCATGCTGATTTGAGCCGATGTATCAACTTAGTGAAGATGCCAAGTTGTGATTTGAACTTTCGATTACAATTTCTACGTCGAACAACTGTGCAAAAACTTACCATTCTCATGAGCTCCTTCTTCCCTACCCCACCCCACCCCAATATAAACCAGTTATCTCCACGCGTATTTCTCCCGGAAACTCATTTCAACTGAAAACACAGACACTGAAACCAAATCTTTAACTAACAGATTATAGACTATACAACAACTTTAGGTAAGCATTTCTCCTAAAGAGTGGATCATATATCTCGTGAATATTTGCTGTTTACACATCAAGAACTACTCAAAGTAATATCTGAACCGTCTTTTAATAGGGGCAATGACAAATTTTTAAGCCTTTTAGTTTGACGTGCTTCATGTAAGTGAGTCAACTAATACATATATCAGCACCGTTACTTGTCTTGAATTTAAATTCGATAATGAAACCAGTTTTAAGAGGCGAACGTTTATTCCCTGCAAAGCAATGAAACGATGGAAATTACATCTAAAATACAATAAACCAGTCAAACGTTTATGTAAACATTTTGTGGCTGAGTGAGCAAAAAGTTTGCTTCCTTCCCAACCAAATAGTTTCAAGTTCAGTACCCTTGCGTAGCAACTAGGCCATGTGTTTTTTTACTATAGTCCCGAGCCGACGAAATCTTTGAGAGAATTTGAGAGACGCAAACTGGGATGTGTGTTTGTGTTTCCGTGTTTTGACATCGCGTGATAGTAAATGAGTGTCTCTGAGATACAAGCTGTTTCATTCATTTTCATTATTCTTTGAAGACATGTTTGGCAATGGAGAAACGTTACCTTGTTTGGAAACGAAGGTTGGCTACAGGAAGTACATCCAGTAGTGTCTGGGGTTGTAACACAGATTTCAAAAGATATTACGATGAAAGATAACTTGCTCCTGAGATCAAGCTTCGTAATGAACTTGCTTCTAGGGATCAAGCTTCTTAAAAAGAAATAACTAATCTGCTGCAGCATATCTGGACTATAGAAAAGATGGTTTATCAATTAAGCAATTAATACAGTTTTCAGGGATTCTAATTATGATGAGTGTGGACGGGTTTGCATTTAAGAGTTATATATTTATGTATGTGTACATGTTTGTGTGTCTGTGTTTGTCCCTCCAACATCTCTTGACAACAGCGGTTCGGCATAAGAGACCGATAGAATAAGTACTAGGCTTGCAAAGAATAAGTCCTGGGGTCGATTTGCTCGACTAAAGGCGGTGCTCCAGCATTGCCGCAATCAAATGACTGAAGCAAAATAAAAGAGTAAAAGAGTAAATGTAAATAATGTACATAATTCCTCATCTCTTAAATATAGAACTGCAGTAAATATTCCTTCAAATCACATTGTGTGTAACCCTTTTTTTCAAAGATATATATATATATAGGAAGTAGGAGCACTCCATCGTTTACGACGACGAGGATCCCAGCTGATCCGATCAAAAGAACAGCTTGCTCGTGAAATTAACGTGCAAGTGGCTGAGCACTCCACAGACACGTGTACGCTTAACGTAGTTCTCAGAGAGATTCAGCGTGACACACAGTGTGACAAGGCTGGCCCTTTGAAATACAGGTACTACTCATTTTTGCCAGCTGACTGAACTGCAGCAACGTGAAATAAAGTGTCTTGCTCAAGGACACAACGTGTCACTGGGAATTGAACTCACGACCTTACAATGGTGAGCTGAATGCCCTAACCACTAACCCACATCCCTTCACTATATATGTGTGTGTGTGTGTGTGTGTGTGTGTGTGTGTGTGTGTGTGTGT
>NC_068992.1:54378643-54381707 GCF_001194135.2 Octopus bimaculoides
TGTTTGTTAAACAACGAGAACAAAAAAAAATAGAATATGAGCTTTGCTTTTAAATACGAAAATCATTTATCAAAAACTAGCGGTGAAAAACAACAGAAGTATGCTCTGACCAACTGGTTCTCCTAATCGTTATCGATTCATCGTCAAAGCCACTTCACAATTCTTATGTTGCTATTATAGGCTTGGAATTAAGCGGCGAGCTGACAGAATCGGTAGCGCATCGGATAAATTGCTTAGCGTCATTTTGTCCGCTTTTACAGTCTGAGTTAAAATTCCATCGCAGTCGACTATGCCTTTCATCCTTTCGGAGTCTATAAAATAATTACCAGTTGAGCACTGGAGTCAATGTAATTGACTTACCCGTTTCTCGGAAAATATTGGACTTGTGATACCAACATGGGTTTGGGATGTTTGGAGATGACAACCTTACATCGGTTGTGCCTTATGTGGAAAATCTAATATTTCATAAAAATAAGTAGGTGAAATATGCCATCTACTGTAGATAGAGGAAAAATTGATAAAAATGTTAGAATAAACGATAATTCCAAATTTGTATCAGAATTATTGAGAAAATGTATAAAATCTTTTCCAATGTAGCATATGTTTAATGGTTGAACAAATTCTAACATTTGTCTGTTAATATATTATATAGCTCACTGCGTAACATATATCATTGAATATAAGTATATATTACCTCAAAGCGTTTTATGTTTCTGCTTTGAAATCCATAATATAATGATAATGAGATATGAAGAAATTCTTCAATGGAGGATTTCTTCAGGCATGCTGTTCCGTTTCCTTAATAATTAGTGTTGGCCCAAAACCAGAAATACCAACCCGAAATACGTAACCCAGTAATTGGATCTTGGCACTTCAAACTTTCTAAGATTTAATTCTGGATCATTAATACAAGGGAAAGTCAATTTTATTGACGAATTTAAGCAGTTTAGGAGTTTTACAATAGACTACTGCAATAGCTTGCTATGTAATGTGTAAAATTTCTCAATTAGTTTTATGGGAAATTTTATACAAACTATGAGATGAACAACTACTGATATTTTATATCTCTCGGCCACTGAATTATATTTGCCTCCAGTCAACATAGTTAGCAACTGATACGTAGTTTAAGTCTCTGAAATTTTATTTCAGATAATAAAATAGCTTCTGTTACACGGTTTACCTTTTGATTAGTCCATCATATACAATCCTTTTGATTCTATTTAAAAAGAGAATTTCCTGCGTAGAAGCAAGTCTCTAAATACAAATCATATCATATTTACCCTTCAAATAAACTAGTTGATTAAATCCACCAGCCAGTCAGATCGTCTGCAGTCCTTCAAATACACTCGTTGATTAAATCCATTAACCAGTTACATCGTTCCTTCTGCCTCAAATACAGTCTTTGATTAAATCTATTCACTACTTATATCTTCTGAAGTCCTTCAAATACAGCAGTTCATTAAATCTACTAAGTTAGATCGTCGGCTCTCCTATAAACACAGTAGTTAATTACATCCATTATCCAGTTATGTCCTCTACTAGCATTCAAATCCACCAATCAGTTAAATCTTCTCTAGTTTATACAGTATTATTCAGGCACTGACAACGTTTGTTTTGCTCTACTTTTATTTACATTGAGCTTTTGAAAGCCATCTAAGTAGATAAAAAATTGAACACTGAAATCGTTAATATTTTGTGTATTAATATTCATGATCTTCCTGTTCTAAGGAGAGTTGGATGCTGCATATCTGGTGCATGAAGGACAGAAGATACGGCAAGTGAAAAACGCTGATTATGTTTGAGATGAAGAAATCTGGAACGAGAAACTAAATTGTATATAAAATAACCGCCAATTTAAAAAAAAACCCACCAGAACGAAATTAATAAAGACTACGTTTGATAAAATTCAATCAGATAACAAACACAGAACGTGCTAAAAAGTAAACGAAAAGCATTATCCATCTTCTAAGCGAATACAGTATACGAGAACAAAAACGGTACAAACACAGCCATGAGTGTATCGGTGAAAGACTCTATTGGAGTAGTAGAAAATGTGTTCAGAAATGACAGAAAAATGGTATGAACACGAACTAGAAGTTTATCGAATTTATCCATAGAGACTGAGCACATTATTGAAGGGAGACCAGATATGGTTGTTGAGGGCAAAATAATTAAAAATCTTTGAAATCTTTAAAATCTTTACTTTGAGTAAAGTGGTTGCGAAAGAAACTGAAAGAATGTATCTATGTATCAAAAGTAGATGCATACATCTTTCGATTTATATATCTACTTTTCTTGCGATATGATAAACATTTAGAAACACAAAACGAACGCCGTCACCACTCACTGTCTCATTCACTCTCTCTTTCTCTCTCACTCTCTCTTTCTTTCTCACTCTCTCCCTTTTTCTCTCACTCTTTCTTTTCTCTCTCACTCTCTCTCGTTCTCTCTTACTTCCTCTCTGTCCTCCTCTCTCTCGCTTTGCCACTCACTTCTTTAGTTGAAGTGAGTGTGACACACACCACAGGTACGTACAAAAAAGAACAAGTTGGCATATTAATATTATTGATAATAATAATAATAATAATAATAATAATAATAATAATAATAATAATAATAATAATAATAATAGTAATGGCAGAAGGCCAGCCATTTCAGGGAGGGGATACGTCGATTATATCAACCCCAGGGATCAACATCTACTTATTTTATCGACTCCGAGAGGATGAAAGGCAAAGTTGACTTCAATGGAATTTGAACTCAGAACGTGAAGACAGACAAAATGCCGCTAAGCATTTTGCCCAGAGTGCTAACGATTTTTCCAGCTCTCCGCCTTAATAATAATAATAATAATAACAATAATAATAATAATAATAATAATAATAATAATAATAATAATAATAATAACAACAACAACAACAACAACAACAGCAACAACATCAACAACAACAACAACAACAACAATAATAATAATAATAATAATAATAATAATAATAATAGTTGCTGCACAAGACCAAAGCCTCCCCACCAGAAATTACCAAAAACATATAATGAAAAGAAACAT
>NC_068992.1:54382270-54383502 GCF_001194135.2 Octopus bimaculoides
AGACCTGGAAATAGAGGTAACTCGAATGTGGAATCTAAAAACAGAAACAATTCCTATCATAGTAGGTGCCTTAGGTATAATAAAAGAAATATTCAGACAAATACATAACAAAAACACCAGGACTTACAAATATATATAACATACAGAAAATTGCACTACTGGGCACTGCACACATCCTACGCAAAACACTTTCAATACAGTAACCATAAGAGCATCACAGCAAACCACAGCACATACCCAAGGCGCACAGAGCTGCGCTCGGTAGTGAAGTGAAAGCACATTACAAAAATAAAACTATTGAACAATAATAATAATAATAATAATAATAATAATAATAATATTGAACGCTAACTTTATCCCAGTTGTTTTCTCCTGATCATGCACTTTGTTGTATTTAGGTATGCATATATACCGTTGCCGAAATTAAGGATAGAAACATTAGAACTTACATTTAAATGACGAATTTTCTAAACTTCTACTACAAAAGGGGAAAAAAATCACCGGCATTTCGTATCTATTGCCATTATACACCTTATTTCTGCTGACACATTTTATGCATTCCATAAAGCCGATATTGGCCAATCATAACGAAGGACTTCCTTTTTGATTGAGGAAATTCATTTCTTTTGATTACGTAAACAAATACATTCACTCTGTTACATTCAGCTAAACAAGTAAGAACAAACAAAAATTAAAAATAGTTTCTTTATATTCTAATGTTACTTCCAATAGTTCTTGAATTTTAGTTATATATTTGTGTTGTTTTCTTGTTATTTTGATTGCAGCTTTTATTGCACTTTTTTTTTCAGTCAAAATTCCTGGCAGCAGAACTCTTTTCACCAAATTTCACTTGGTCGAAACGAAACGAACTACATCGTGTCTATCGGAATAGTAGATGCCAGTTGGCAGGCTAGATTCTAAGAAAGTAGGTTTCCTATTCAAAATAAGACACCATATCAATCTCAAGAGACATTATTCATACAATGTGCATGTCTTTACCGAAGACACTAATGGAAACGTACTTCCATTCTACGTTCGTGCTACTGAATCTTATGGAAAAGGAATATCAAACTAACTAAATAAATGACAAAAACAAAAGAACAATAATGCCGCTTCAGAAATAGCAGCGCTATTTTTCTCAGTAAAACTATTCAAGCTTCAAGCTGTTTCTTTTTTTTTCCTTTTCTGTTTCGAGTATTGCTTCTGTTCTATAAATTGTGTTTGCTTGTGAG
>NC_068992.1:54384283-54385500 GCF_001194135.2 Octopus bimaculoides
GGAAGGAGAGAATGAGAGCTGCGGTAGCAAGTGGCTCGTATTGATTTCCGTCTGGGCCAACTGGAGCGACGTAAAATAATGTCTTCTGACGCAGGGTGCGACGTAGCATCCGTTCCGGAATGGAACTCGCAACGTTAAACTCGAGAACCACGTGTCTTAATCACGTGCCTTCAGACGCTGCTAGACTTACACACGCACGCACACACACACACACACACACACACACACACACACACACATTGCATAGACTCTTGAGCAAATGTAATTTTCTTTACCCTCAGATTGACCGTTACTTTATAGACTGTTTAAAAGCTACTCCTTATTACACACTGTGGTGTGCCTGAAAATTACTGTATCTTTTAACATAAATTGGGTTTCCACATGAATTTTACAGCCAACGATATAAGGTCATCTTATACACCAAGATGAATTTAAAAGACCTTAAGTTCCACGCGATTTGCAGAAGGATTTGGAAAGATAGTGATGATATTTTAATGTTTGCACAACATGATTACAGTATATAATTCCTCGACTTGTATGCTAGAAAATACGGTAATAACATATTTTAACAGGAGCAAAGCGAGGAAAAGTGAAGGAAATGAAATAAATAGGGGCATAATGCGAAAGATCGTGAGCGAGGGGAAAGTAAAATGGGGAGAGGAGTGAAAGGGAAGGAAGTAAAGCTTTATTTGCTTCGAGATTCATTGTTCCTTAAAAAAATTATTTCAAGTTCTCGAATTTTCTGAATTCTTATGACGCCAACCGGATACTACGCTTCGACATTTTACTACCGGAGCGCAGGTTCCACAGTTATCAACGTCGGCTCCCACCTTTTCGGAGTCGATAAAACACAGAACCAGTTCCACATTAGGATTGAAACAATTGAATGTTTCCTCACATCTCCGTATCATTAAATCCCCATTAATAATTCTCTCATTAATTTTGATCTATTTATATTATTCATTTGATCATTTCAACTTTTCTTTCGATGAATGATTATTTACTTATCATTTTTAACATATCTATTTTCTATTCATTTAGCGAACTGTTTGCTGTAATTACTGCCATATCCACCGCACCATACCCAAACCCTGCATTATTTCCTAAGTTTCACTACCCGCCAGCAAACACGTCATCTATCACTTTCCTCTTCTCCGACTCTTTGCTTGAAGTCTTCATTTCTTCAACTAATCAATCACCTATCCTCCACCACTATA
>NC_068992.1:54385901-54388474 GCF_001194135.2 Octopus bimaculoides
TATATATATATATATATATATATATGTATATGTATGTATGTATGTATGTATGTATGTATTTAAACTAATCACTCCGTCTTATGCTCTTTCATTTCTTCACCATCAGAATTTTGTTATGTTTTATGGGATTTTTATGTTTATCACTGGATACAGTTTCTCGATATGAGTCAACCTATTGCAGTATATAATGTCTCATTTCTCAGCCTTTTCTATTTTTTTATCCTATCTTACTCACTCTTTACCTTTTCTGTTTCAGTTTTTCCCTTCTTTCTTTACCAATTTATTCTTCCCTTTCTCTTTTTTCTTCCATCTTTCTTTTTATTCCATCACATTCCATGCTTTTCACACCTTTTTTTCTCTAATTTTTCTCTCCTGTATTCCTTTTTGTTTCTTCCCACCACCGCTCTTTGTTTTTCCTTTATCTTCCTTTTTTTTTTTTTGTGTGTGTGTGTGTGTGTGAAGGTGCGTGGCCTAGTGAGTAGGATATCGCACTCGCGATCGTAAAATCGTGGTTTCGAGTTCTGGACCGGTTGGTGCATTGTGTCCTTAGACAAAAGACTTCATTTCACATAGCTCCAGTCCACTCAACTGTATCTGAGTTTCATCAATAGCTGGGGAAGTTTACCCTCCGTGTGAAGTGTATCCCTTTCGGCTGGAATAAATGTTTAAATTTCAGTTAATTATATTCCATAGAAACCTGGCTAAACTCCGGCCATCTAAGTACCCGGGCTCATAAGAAACCTAAGTTTAAGTATTTTTCTCTTTCTAATTTACATTTTATTGTTATTCCTTCTGATTTATTTCCGCATCGCCACCGCTCTTCTTTCATAAAACCCCGATTCTCTTCCCTTAAAACAGCCATTTTAAACATACCCCCACCGTTACTAATAAACTAGATCAACTGTTACATGCATTTATTTATCTATTTACGCATTTTGATGTTAGAATTTTTGGACCTTCACTTTTCTTGAATTGTTTAGGGTAATTGTCAATTAAAAGTAGAGCATTGTTTCGAAAATCGTCCCGTTTAAATGTTTCAAAGTGGTTCCTTGCATGTCTGCAGTCAAATGAATGAAACAAGTAAAATGTGCGTGTGTTTGAGTGTGTGTGTGTGCGCGCGTGTGTGTGCGTGCGTGTGTATGTGTGCTGTGTATGTGTCTGTGCGTGTGTGCTGTGTATGTGTGTGCGTGTACGTTTGCATGCATCTACGTATGTATTGCGTGGAATGGGTGGCATGCAGATAGCCAGGTTTGTTTCTGTGTGCTCAGGAAATGCACTTGGAGAAGAAAACGCGCCTTGAGAGTATCTTTTAAGTAGAAATATCTTGAAGGCCTTCTGATAGAAACCAGCGATTCAAATATATTCTAGTTACTGTACCCTTATTTGCTACTAACTGTTTTACGTTGAATACATCTAGAACGGAATATGTTACGGACAAGCGTATACCATTATAATTTAATGACATATAGCGGTCACATTAATGAGACGGCTACAATATGAGATGAAGTGGACATTATTACCATAAGCATATTATTAATCTAAGGTCAAATGTGTTAGCAGTAAGAGCGAGGAGAAAGGTATTGTTATTATGTTAAGTGGCTACTAGTTAGTTGAAGGAAGAAGTAGAACGAGAGAGAAAGACAGAGAGAGAGAAAAAGACAGAGAGAGAGAAAAAGACAGAGAGAGAGAAAAAGACAGAGAGAGAAAAAGACAGAGAGAGAGAAAAAGACAGAGAGAGAGAAGAAATCTGTTACATGATATATATATATATATGTATTTCAGGCCTTTTGCCTACAGTTGTTAGAACCATGTTTACTCTAACTAACGATGGCGGACTGGTAGAATCGTTAGCATGCCAGAAAAAATAACGCATTCTGTACTGCTTTATGTGCTAAGTTCGAATTCTGCCGAGGTCGATTTCGCCTTTCAAACATTCGGGATTAATGAAATAAGTATCAGTTGAGCACTAGGATCCATGTACTCGACTAGCCCTTTCCACCAAAATATCACAGCTTCTATCGACAGTAGAAGCGATTATTTTACTCTAAGTACTGTTCTCTAACAAACAATAACGAATTTTAAATAAGAAACAGAGTCTTTCTGTTTTATACAGGCTACACGCCAATAATAATAGGTTATGTACACATCGAAAAAAATATTCTAGATAATGCAAGATGTCAATTGAATTAACATGGTAAAACTATTTCGTATTTTATCTCTAGTTATTATGGTATACTTTTTGTGTATATGCGTGTGTTTAATTACCATATTATAATTCAACTTCTAATATGCCTTTGTAATGTCAATTTTGCCTATGTCTAGACAAGTTTTTATATGGATTTATTTGTTTTCTTTTACTGCTGTGAGATATCGTTTCGCTTCTACAGTTTCTTATTTCTGATGTTTCGTTTTTTTTTTGTTTTTCCACTAATTAAAACATGTTCAAAATTGATGTGATAAATAAATCTGTGTTGTATTTTCTTAAACATTTTCTTCATTGCATTATATTTTTTCAGTATAGAGAAATTATTTCAACTATGGTTTTATATATATATATATATATATATATATAT
>NC_068992.1:54389197-54393420 GCF_001194135.2 Octopus bimaculoides
TATATATATATATATATATATATATATATTATACACACACACACACACACACACACATATATATATATATGCATAAACAAACGCATGTTTATACATATATATTAATATGCATATAAATGTACATATACAATGCATATGTACATGTTTATGTGTGTATACACACAAGCGTGCATTCAGATACCCATATACATGCACACACGTATACACACACGTACATGCACATACACATACACACATACAAACACATACACGCACACACTCACACACACTCACACACATACACACACATACACACACACACATATATATGCACACATATACACATATTTCGCCTGTAAAACTCTTTGAACGAAGCATGTGTTTATGAACCTCATGTTTTATTTTCTTTCTTTTTAACTCAATCACATGATGACATGGCCAAACTGAAGTACAGCAACTTCCTGCTTGTCAAATTCTGCCAGATGGAATGCTGCCGCCATTACTGCAAGAGACAAGAAAACGAATTTTGTTTTAGACCACCCAGCACAGTAGGAACAACAAAAGAACAACACCAACAACAACAATAATGACGGCTGATATTTAAAAAAAAATTCGCGACAAGCTTTCTAGAAATTTCTTTCTCTCACACACACATCTCCATCTCTCTCTCTCTTTCTCTGTCTCAGTCTCTCTCTCTCTCTCTCTCTCTCTCTCTCTCTCTCTCTCTCTCTCTCTCTCTCTCTCTCTCTCTCTTTCTCTTTGATTCAAGAAATTACCGACGTTACCTTTCAACATTTACTTTGTCATGTTTATTAAGTAACATCAAGACCAATCTTGTAATGTAGTTAAGTTGTTCATATCAACCCTGTCAGCACTATCCGTGTGGACCTATGATCACCTGTCTTACTGTATCAGCTTAATTACAATCTAGCCAGCCAATCGTCCATATTCTCTGCTCACCATTCCCGAGGGAGTCGTGCCTGAAATATCCTCAGATACCTCCTCCATAGACCCTTATCAAAAGCAACCTTCATTAGACTTTCAGGATGGATTCCCAGGCGTGACCATGAATATTATTGAACCATTTCGTTCTTGGTCAACCAATAGATCTCCTGCTGGTTGGCTCGGCTTGAAGAATCCGTCTTGCGATACATTCTAATCACATCATCGCCGATTTCGTAGCATGAAACCCTCATTCGCAGCTACCATTACGAACTCGGCTGGAGATTTTCTCTCTACATAGAAAAGCATTCTTGGGAAGAGAAAGAATATTTTCTGATCTCTTAAATGCAGTCACCATAAAATCATCTGGATACACAATCAGAAATAATGTTTCGAAGACTACATTATCTAGTGCACAATTGCTTTTCCTTTTATAATTGTATTTCTGAGAACAGATGGTTATGCATTTTATTTTATGCTCAATGTAAGCCAGGTTTACTGCTGGGGAAAAAATAATGAAATATTTGCAACTGTAAATATTAAAATATTGTGGTAGAGAAGTTTAATCTCTTCTTATCATTCATGTTATAAGATTTTCTTTGAGATTTTTAATCTAAATATGACCATTTGAATAGGAGTAGTCTAAGAGTCTCAGGTGAAATGGAATTAACGAGTTAGGATAGAGTAAAGAATCCTTTCGGTCATGAATGACCATTGGATTGTACCTAGAAAGTTACCCTCCGAGGAACAAGTCCAAGCAAGGTTGTTTATGGAAGACCAGTAGTCGTCCATGCGTACCAACCTTCACTCTTCACGCCACCGATGTTACCCAAAGAAAAGGCAAAGGCTGATACAGCTTTGCACCAGTGACATCACAACTCATTTCTCCAGCCGAATAAAAAGGAGCAACGTGTAATAAAGGGTCTTTCTCAAGAACATAGCACAGAGTCCGGTCCAGGAATCGAAATCACTACCTTATGATTGTGAGACGACACTCTAAACACTGATCCATGCACCTTCACCTCTGACTACTGATACATGCGCCTCCACCTCTAACCACAGAGCCATGTGCCTTCACTTCTAACCACTGAACCTCCTATCCAGGGAGGAGACCCACACTTTCAATCAGTTATGGAACCGAGTTAAACTTCTGGAACCGAATTAAACTTAATTATAAAGGAGCATGTAGGCCCAAGACAGACTTCAACATTTTAAGTTTATGTTTTGAGTTCAAATCCTTCCGAGGTTGACTTTGCTTTAAATTTTTCCTTTATCGATAAAATAAATTCCAGTTTAGTGTTGGAGGTAATTTTAAATACCTGTGGCTTTGTGTTTGCAAGGTAATCACCTATTATATCCACCTGGGTTATATCATGTAGAAGGAGAAAAATAATTGATATAGATTATAAGGTATTATGCACCAAATTATATACAGCAGAGTTTGTTTCATGCACGAATCACTAGATTATTGAAGAAATAAAATGTGAAACAACATCACGCCATTCATATCTAAAGATCAATTTCCTTGGATCTCAGAAGCCTGTATTTGTTAGACAGAATATCAGATAAATATAATCCCGACATCAGAATCAAAGGAAACAACCTTACGTGGTAATTCAACTTACAAAAAATAGCAGTTGAATTTCTCTCAAAAGAAAGTGATTGTAGAACATGGTGTCATTCATGTCCAAAGTTCAATTTCCTATAATGCCAAAAGTTTAGAAATGCGCGACAGAATACTTGGTAGTTATAATCTCTACATCAGAACGAAAGAAAGGACCTCTATCTGTTCATTCAATCTTCAAAAATAGCAGTTGAAATTCCCTTGAAAGTAAGAGACTTTTGTTTCTGCAGTAATGTATATTATGCATTAAACCTTTAAAAAAGAAAATGGCGGATTATGGTGGATTGGATATGGTAAAACAGGGCCAAAATCTCAATCTAAATAATGGAAACAACAAAGCATTGTGCATGCTTGAAAGAAATCAATATTTTCAAGGTGTCAGGTTAAGTGCAATAGATAAGACCCCTCCACAAACACACATGCACACACACACATACATACATGCACACATAACGTATATACAAGCACATACACACTACATGTGGTTATCTGATTTCATATCCAGTTGAGGTTATTTTATGTCATTAAATTTCTTTATACATTTATACTATTTTCAGCCACTAGACCGTGAGGTTATTGCTGAATGCTGGGCACTGTTTCTAACGATTTAGCTGATTCTATCAGCCGTACAAAATTCGGTTTGATGCATATGCTACCAACCTCTATTTGTCGTACAGCTAATGTACAGGGCATACATAGACCTAAGTTAAACACAACATTTAGTTTTATCGTTTTATCAGGTGTATAATATAAGCACAGATTTGGATACACAAGTTAATGAAAATATGAAAAAAAAAACAATGGTATTAACAGCATGAATTTTGTTTGTCACACTGTTTCAAACTATTTTCAACGAATAGAAGCAGATTCTATCATCATCATCTTCTTCTTTTTCTACTTCTCCTTCTTCTTCGTCGTCGTTATTGTTTAGCATGTAACGTTTTCAAGCTTGATTGGTTCAAACGGAATCTGTTAAGGCAGATTTTCTACGTCCGGATGCCCGTCTTCCTGACGCCATCCATCAACTGCTTCAATGCAAGTTAATATTTTCCTATGGCCAGACATATTTTCCAAGAAAGATTGAAGGAAATGAATACGCAGCCTTCATAGCTAAGAAAATGCAAACTGCAACGTTTATATCGGAGTATATAAAGACTTTTAGAAGTCAATTCTCTTTTCGATTACATCTACAAGAAGAGTTACAAACCTCAGCACTATAAACCAACAACACACTCGCCATTCATTACGGTGGTACTGTAACTGTCGCTTGTTGCCGAAAGGTGTACAGTCCAATGGCACTCATTTACAACAAAGTGGACTGTATGACAATGATAGAAGATATACGTGGTTGCTGAGCATGTTAATATTAGCTACCAGTCAGTTTAGATCAGAAACCATGAGAACCACTGCCTGGTATTGCATCAGGGCATTTATTATTATTATTATTATTATTATTATTAATATTATTATTATTACTTCCGCCTTAGCGAAGGCGGAGGTATTGTTTTCAGTTGTGTTTGTTTGTTTGTTTGTCCGTGGACAAGATGTCTCAAGAACCGCCGGATGGATTCGGATAAAACTTTCAAGGATGTTCGGTCTCGTGACTGGCACGAACTGATTAGATTTTGGGATCGCTCCGATTCTGAATTATTTTTCCTGTTTTTTTTTTTTTTTTTTT
>NC_068992.1:54397278-54399995 GCF_001194135.2 Octopus bimaculoides
AATAACCAAGTTTCAAGAACTCATCGATGAAAATCCACTATCACATATAGAAAAATTAATATTTTTCGATGAGTTCTTGAAACTTGGTTATTTTCCTTAAAACTATATATTTTATATATATTTTATCTATAAAGCTCAATTTAATTTTAATTTTTTTATAAATTGATTTTAATTGAGTTTTTACCTGTAATTTTCGATTTTGTCCCTAATATTATTATTATATATATATATCCAGTCGAGTAGGTGGATGGATTCTTAGATCAGTCAGAACCAGAAATAAGGATACCTTGCTACTCGTACGGAGGACATTTATCCTCAGTCGTCTGGATTACTACTTCCAACTGTGGACGCCACACAGCCTCAAATTGGTGGCAGAACTTGAGGCAGCCCAGCGTCACTACACAAAAAAGATTGACTCGGTGAAACAAATGACCTATAGAGAGAGGTTACAAGAAGTGAAACTCTACTCCCTGGAGAGCAGGTGAGAAATGTATATGTATATTCTAATATTTAAATCCCGTTCTGTCTGTCTGCTTTTTTGTGTGCTTATAACTCGAGTTCTGTTCATCCGATCGCACTGAAATTTTAAACATGGATGCATGAAAGAGCTGGGCGTTTCGTAAACTTAATAGATTTTTCAAAATTGTCAGTTTCAAAGTGAGAATCGCTATAATAAATAATATATATAATTTTGCTGGTTCCTCCTTTACTTAACCTGTCCGTAACACTCGCACGTGATTAGTTGAAGGGGGATGAGTAGGGAGGGGAGAGGACAAGTTGGAGGAGGAGGGGAAAGAGAGGGTGAGGGGAGATATAGAGGAAAGGAGGGGTGGTGGTGAGTGAAATGTGTAATATTTTTTAACTAAGCTTTTTTCTCTGTTACTCAGCCCGTCTGTAACATTAGTTGAAGAGAAATGCAAAGAACAAAAATAAAAAGGCGAGAAAAAGAGGGTAAGGCGAAGAGTGAGAAGGAAAGAGGAAGAGTGTTGTGTATTAAGTCTAGAAAATTATGCATAAAGTATATTAAGCATATATATAAAGTGCATTAAGTAATCATCGCATACAGAGAGATGGGAAGGGGAGCAGGAGAGGAGAGGAGAAGGGAAGAGATAAATAGAGGGAGGAGAGAGAGAGAGAAGCGGAAGTATTTGGTGAGAATAGGATAATTTGTGGAGTACATTGTTCGGGAGTTGTACGAGGGATATTGCTAGAAATGATTATGGGCCAAGTGCGTTAGAAACAGAGAATTTTGAGAGAAGATTAGTTAGTATGTGTAGTATAGTTCAGGATCCAAAGCGCGCAGCATTATAGAGACTTTATCCGCCTGAGTATACCTTAGAAAGTATATGAGATTGTAATGACTTTGAGGCCAAGTAATTGGAAAACATGTTTGTATACACACTGGCGAAAGAGGAGAGGGATGTGGACAGTGGATTCTAATACATACAGATACAACATATCCGAGTAAGATTAGAGTAAAAATTGTAGCGTAGACATAAGACGTGACTTACGTATATGTGTGTTTGTGCGCGCATTTTCGCAGGGTTGCTTAATCCTATAAATCTGTACGTGCATGTGTGCGTATGTGTGATCGTGCGCATATTTAAATATTAGTGTGCGTGACTTCATCCATGTATGTGTGTGTGTGTGTGTGTGTGTGTGTGTGTGTGTGCGTGTGTAAGGACTTGCATATGTGTGTATATACACGTGTGCAGATATGTGTGCGTGTGTGCGTGCGCGTGTGCGAGCGTGTGCAGGGGTCTCACCATGCTACATTGCATGTGTACACATTAGTTGAAAAACAAACATTTTTATACTCTTGTCATCAATTTATGAAAATTGAAAATATATAAATAAATTAAGCAAATAAATAAATAGCAAGAATTGAGAGATGAAAGGTGTTTGCTCTCCGGCTGCTTGTAGAGAAATATTAATGAATACGTTTGTAAAAATAATCTTGTTTGTTATTATTTTTACTTCTCACTGCGAACCGAAACTATATCAACCATTGCGGCTGCTTTGATTTTGCTACACTTATTATTATTATTATTATTATTATTATTATTATTATTATTTTGTGCTACAATAATAAAATTGTTGTTTGTCTGTATTTTGTGTTTGTTTTATATATTTATTTGTTTGCTTATTTTGTTTTCGTTGTTGTTTTTTTTGTTTTGTTTTTTTTTTCTTCTGCAGATTCTTTGTGAGGTGCACATGTGAAATGCATTCGAGCAAAAAATTTACTGGAGAAACTAAATAGATGTAAACATATTTCTATATCTGTTTTGACAAGACAGACATAGCCAACGGGTGAGTCTTTGACAGCTGTCCAAAGTGAGTAGTGAAGCGAAACGAAGATTCTTTTTTTTTTTCTTTCCTTTTTGCATTCGTTTTTACTACTTTACTACATCTCACTAAAGGCAGTATTACAAGTCCTGAATCACTCCAGACAGTAAAACAACGATTTAACATAGATATACAAGCGCGGCTGTGTGATAACAAGTCTGCTTACCAACTACATCGTTCCGGGATCAATCCCACTGTGTGGTACCTTGAGCAAGTGTGTTCTATTATAGCCTCGGGCTATAATGGTGAGAGGAGTTGGAAACCGTAAATTGAAAGAAGCTCGCCGTGTATCGTGTATACATAAATATAAATATCTGTGTGCGTGTGTGTGTCTGCGTGTGTGTGTGTGTGTGTGTGTGTGTGTGTGTGTG
>NC_068992.1:54400287-54403052 GCF_001194135.2 Octopus bimaculoides
TATATATATATATATATATATATATATATGTGTGTGTGTGTGTGTGTGTGTGTATATGTATATTTGTATGCAGTGTGTGTTGTGTTCAGGTTTCTTATTTTGCTGCTTAACACAGCATTAGGTTTATTTATTTACATATATGAATATGCAAATATGCAGTACTTGTTAATTTAAATTCTATTTAATATAGAGCTTCATAATCGGTTTTTGTAGCATCATTTTCTTAATTAGCCTTATCTTTTCTATTTCTTATGGACAAACTTATCTACATATACATGTCATACTCAAACTTCTGAATACATACAAGGATGATTGAAATGTAATCCAGAATAAACGTTACCTTTTCCTAATTAAAAAGAAAATTACTACGTCGACTTTACTGTTCTGGGTCCTTTAATAATATTTTAAATATTATCCTTGGAAAGTATGGCTTTTACAGTTTTCCTTGTACAGAATTATAACTATATTTCTATTGGATTATCTTTGACAATTAATGTATCAAACGTGTGTTGCAATCTGCTTGAAGCTAATTCTATAAATGATTTGAAAAAAAGTTTGTGCGACGCAGGTGAGAAATTAGACATAATATATAAAATGTTGTCAAAAATGACTATATTGTACCACCATATATGCTTCCATAATATTTCGGGAAAGACTCGCTTTTTCAAATATAAGAAAGAAAATAGTAGAATAGTTCGGCGAAAAATGTTGTTAACTGCAGGCCTGCTAGTGAAGATTGTGTTTAGGGAAGTGCAAACTTTCTTGGAATCGTTGCAACTAATCTTCTGTGAAATATATAGCTAGGGCTACACCTAACGTTGTGATTGAATTATTTAAGTTCGTCTACCCCTCATTCGGCTACAACATAATTGAAAAACTATTAAACAAAATATCCTCAGTTTGACCTGTCAATAACGGAATGTTTTTAGACGATTCTAATAAAAAATATTTTACATCGCGTTTGGAAATACGTAATCGATATTTCATTATAAATAGTGGCTCATTATAAAACAAGTATATTCTTTCATAGTTTTTTTTTTTTAATAATCGTTTAAAAACATCCATGGATTTTGCTATCTCTGACTATTCATCGAGTGATTCGACAAACGTCGCATCTGTTAACATGTAAGAAGGTTTGTATCACGTTATAGTTGTTGCATAGAGTCCATGCTAAGTACTTACTGATTCTATCGCTCCGGCTGTAAGTAAATTATGAAGAGTAAAGTGAACGTCATTGTTATATATAAAATTTATTTTATATCGCGGATTGCGAACATTTTTATCGTTGGATACAGGTATCCAAAGGATCTATCACTGGTTTGCTGCATTTATAATGACGCGGGTGACAAGGGAACATAATCGATTTGTTTTATTACTATCGAAGTTTATCAGAGAACCATATATACATACAGCGACAAACAGACACATACACTACAGACATTATGTATATGTCTAATTCAATGTTATTTATGTATTGTACGTTTATTGAATATACCTAAAATATCATTAACCAGTTTTCCAGTCCTATTTCCTTGTCCATAGACTTCTACATAAATTCTTCACGTTTGTCTAGTGGTACATTGATAAAAGGTTGGCATAAATAATTTGACAATGCATTCAACATGAAGGACTATTTGATAGAATTTAGAACAGTTTACACAAATACATGGTGATCCAAAATAATTCCTTTCTCGACACTGATAATATTATTTAGAACGACATGACATAACTTATCCCTGCACAATCCTAAAATTGAAATTGTAACCATACCAAAGCAATCAAGAGAACATCTTACTTTTTAGTAAGATCTCTTCCCTCTCTCTTCCATGGACTATTTAGCTCGGATTTTTGTCGTATTACGTAGATGATAAACAAATTTCCATATACATAGAATGTTAGCCTATTCAAATTTAAAACTGTGATCAGTGAGGCACAGAACTACATAGTATTATTATGTATCTCGCCTGGTTTCATATCTGATCCGGATGAACATAAAATGATTTTGGTCGAGCTAAGCTTTTTGATCTCAAAAGATCGATGTATCTGCTGAACGAAAACGCACAATTAATCGAATCAAAAATATTGGACATATAGTCACTTTTGTTTGATTGTTTTTTATTTGCGTATTTTGTTTGTTTCTTTTATTCTTTGTATGTAGTGGTGTTTTGTCGTTGTTTTGTTGCTGTTGTTGTTTTCGATTTTACGTATATTTTATTTTATTTTTCGTTAAGTAAGATATTATATTATAGAACATTCTATGCGACTCTATTGCAGATTCTAACCAAACATTGGCTATTTTGGTGCAGGAAGTAAGCTGTATTTATTTAAATGTTGACATTGCTGCTTTAAATATTGTGCTGATGAAGATACGATTTGTTGCAATAACAAACTTGATAAATTGATACTCTCTCCGATATATTAAATGTCCAGTGGGAAATAAGAACACAATTTGTTGTCTTAAATGGATACAAGAGCCAATAGGTTAATGTTTTAATTGATCTCTTTCAAATACGATGCTCTCCGCTCCAGTAATGTTCATATTGTTGTTGTCCCTGCCGCCGCTTCTGTTTTCGTTCTTGTTGTTGTTGTAGTTACTTTTGTAGTTGTTATTGTATTGTAGCTGATGTTATTGTTAATACAATTTTATGGAAGGAAAATTTAGAAACACACACGTATGTGTGGAGATATGTATAAATATGTGTAGACATGCCTCTCACTCTCTCCATCCCTCCCCCTCTCTCTCTCTCTCTCTCTCTCTCTCTCTC
>NC_068992.1:54403276-54407171 GCF_001194135.2 Octopus bimaculoides
TATATATATATATATATATATATATATATTTATATATATACATAGACAGAGAGACAGATAGACAGACAGAGAAAGAGAGAGATATATAAATACATTTGCTTCCAAAGTCATAAACGCAATCACTCAAACAGTCATGTGTATACGTTTGTATGTATATATGTGTGAATGCGCGCGTCCGTGTAGATTAGAGAGTGGAGTGAAAGGTATTGGGTAGAAGAGAACCTTGTAAGTGTAACATGATATTGTTGAAGTGTAGGCTTGTATAAAGTTTGGAGTGATACCAACAATGGCACGATTCATACACACACACACACACATCTATATATATATATATGTGTGTGTGTATGGATGTGCTCGTGTATGTATGTACATGTACGCGCATATATATATATATGTATATATACATACACATGTATATACATACACATATATATATATATATATATATATAT
The DNA here is from genome assembly GCF_001194135.2 of Octopus bimaculoides. Lineage (NCBI taxonomy): Eukaryota > Metazoa > Mollusca > Cephalopoda > Octopoda > Octopodidae > Octopus > Octopus bimaculoides. Next base: position 54,403,729 of record NC_068992.1, read on the forward strand.
ATATATATATATATATATATATATATATACATACATATAGCTGTATTTTTATATTTCTATGTATGTGATCTAAAGCCACAACATTTTAAATATTGAATGATATCCGTTTAAACTTCCTTTGTTTATTCCTTTCCTGGTTGCTTTGCTTGTTCTTGTTGCTGTGTGTATGCATGCATACACACACACACACACACACACAACGCACACATACAAATACACACACACAACGCACACATACAAATACACACACACACATATATATTAGTTGCATACTTATATAAATGCATGCAGACATACATACATACATATCTCCAGTAACTACTACACCATGGTTTCACACTAGAACTCAGAAATTTGGACACAGTGATCTTCAAAGGACTTCTCTTGTAATCGTTAACGAAAGAGTAATGGAGTGGTATTCATTTCGCGAGATAGATAGATAGATAGATAGATAGATAGATAGATAGATAGATAGATAGATAGATAGATAGATAGATAGATAGATATGTCGTTCTTAAGTGAACTTTTCTTTCCCTTGCAACATGTGAGTTCGATACAGCGCAGTGAAGTATGACATTCCATTATTTCTAGAATTCAAGAGGTTGTATATTTTACACCGCAAGGCAGTGAAGTTCTTCAATTTTCCATTGTTTACATTCAGACGTTAGTCCTTTTTTTTTTTTTACCCTGAATTAAGTACGAACGTATTTACGTTTCAACTACAACTCCGAATGCACATTTTTAGTAAATTCTCTAGCAATAATATTTTAGTATATATGGTCATGGAAGTGTAAGTAAATTTATCAAATCTATATATAGATATAATGCTCGTCAGTGTGTGATAGCACATAGTAAATATATGGGAGAATTCAGTGCAAAAGTAGAGTTAATATGTATGCAAATACTAGTATAAAATATTAGTTAATCATCCATTACTGTACAGTTTTACCAATATGGATTTTTCAAATCACACTGTTTAATCTATTCCTGTTACCAACGACTGAAACTTATGCTGACATTAATTCAGAAGCTAAGTATATCACCAAGAAAATGGATTATATAATTTGACTGAATTCCTACGAAAACGATAAGTTTATATTACGCTCAGTGATAACAGGTAATATTAACGACAATCATAGAACATTAAAAGTATTTTAGCCACGAAAGCTGTTACAGTTGATAACTGCTCTTTCAGGATCAAAGACACATGCTCGCTTAACTATGTTTGTAATACCAATGCAATATTATATGAGGCGACAGTTAGCTCCAGAAAGAAGAACGGCACAATGGACATCAAAAATGATTATCTGAATGACAGAAAATGATTAAAAGAAGATATATTAACCATAAAACCTCCACTGAAAATAATAAGACATACACATATCGAAATAAGTCTGTTGTCTAAATTAGAAATAGCACAAATCACCCATTTAAATGAGGAACTAAAGGGGAAAAAATAGGCAATTTATGTTTGATGAAGAAGGCTACTTCTCTGCAGTGCATAAATAGTATCTTTTTGTACCCTCTGACAAGTCCCTAAAGGCTAATTGGAACTTGCTCAGAATGTTTCGGACATGGTAATTATTTCACACACATACCCGCCTCTTTTTTTCCTTTTCTTTCTTTTTTTTTTAGATATTGCATCTTTCACAAGTTAGTAACAGAATAGGAAAGTCAGCGATCATATCTGTTGCAGATCCAGCCAGATTTGAAAGAAAGATTTGGTTGATTACCAGACTGCCATATAAGAGCAATGCAGCCAAAAACAAAAATGTTGCTAGAGAAGGATTCGAAAGTCTGAGCTGAATGATTTGAAACCGCGTGAACTTTTCCAAAAGCATCGAGTACCATTTAATGGTATTAGATAAAATTGTGTTTTGAGCTTGCCACATGCTATGGCATTTTGAATTAGTTCAGATATTGAATGCATTTTCCTTTTACTTCGGCGTATCTCAAGTTACATTTAATTAATATCCATTGTTCAACAGTTATTTCAAACAAGACAGAGTTACATTGTCGTTGACAATTAATATTTTTCTCGTTGACAATTTCAGCATACGTAATTTCCACATCAAACCATTCTACGAAGGCAGCTAGATATTTTTCATTTGTTTATTTTTCTTATATTTATTTATTTATACTTTGGTATTTTTTTAAAATTATATTTCCAATTTTACTGTAGGCTGCATACTGTTTTAAAATCCCCATTAATGACTGGCAAGAAATAAATCTATTTACAGAACTCTGAAAAACGAAAAAATAAAATGTGTATAGAGTAGACAAGTTCGTAGAGAAAATGAAAATTTTATTATGTTAGTTCCCCTCTCTGTTAGAAAAACTGCTGGTTCATTTTGAAGACTTCAACAAAATATGAAAACGATCGTACTAAAATAGTAAAAACAAATGTAGCGAGCTGAAGATTACTGCAGAAAGTAATAAACCATTTATTACTAACTTGCTGCATTGGTGAACATGGAGACATACGATTGCAATATTTAAGCTGCGATCCTAATAGATTCTTAACTTCTCTGTCACATTCAATTTCTTCTTTATCATAACTAATATTCTATCTAGACAATTTCTGCTTTATCGTAATTTAAACCAAGATTGCAAGAGAATGAAGAGAAAGTCTCTTCCGATATATTCATTCTCATTCCATCTTCCCACACACTTCCGTTATCTTTCTTCCTTGCTCGCACTCCCCCCCCCCTCTTTTTCTCTTTATCTCATTCTTTTTCTTTCTTTTTATTTTTCCCTCTTTCTGTTTCTCTATTTTGATTTATTTCTTTTCTTTTTTTTTTTTTGTCTTTTCGATTGAAGGTACTTTCTTTGTCAACCTTGTACTGTCTCAACCACTTACATTGCAATCGTGAAAAAGTCAACTTTTAACCTTTCGACTTTGCCATCTATCGTTTGAAGATATTGTAGAATGGAACAAAGGATATCTTGGCAAATGAGAGATGATGAAATAGAAAGTCGAGATTGATTCTTTCAAAATGGACATTCTAAACTGAAAGAGAAGCGAAGAAATATGAAAGGAGAGAACATAATTTCTTAAAGAATGCCAAAAATTATTCACAGATCAGTTTCATCAACTAATTGAACCAGTCATAGATTTCATTTCTGACAGCATTCTACTGAATCATATAACATTGTATGTAATACGTATAAAGCTTAGTCTCTACACGCTCTTACACTGCTTTATCTCTTTACACCTCTTTCTAACTTCCACCCCTGTTCTATTCTGTAAGCACCTTTGAATATAGATAGATAGATAGATAGATAGATAGATAGATAGATAGATAGATAGATAGATAGATAGATAGATAGATAGATAGGTATACACACATATATTCATGTATATCTGTATATGTGTGTACGTGTATGTGTACATGTGTACATATATCTATATATATATATATATATATATATATATATATATA
>NC_068992.1:54409980-54411126 GCF_001194135.2 Octopus bimaculoides
GTGTGTGTGTGTGTGTGTGTGTGACCATATTGCTATGCCTAACGTGTCTTTTTTTACTTAAAGAAAATAAGATATGATTTATGAGTTTAACCGCCATTTTTAGCAGGTTCGAACAATTAGACCACCACCCCTCGTCGACATAATCGCAATCTTATTGTTACTGTTGTTGTCATCAAGTGAATATATGATCAAAACCGTCCTAAGCCTAATGTGTTCCGACGTATAATACTGGTTGGGACCTTCCAAAATCAGCTGGGTTTGATTTTTAAGTATAATTGACTGCTATTTCTTGCAAATTCAAAGATGCCATAATGGCTCCATCTCATCTCCTTTCTAAATTTTAATAAATATTTATGATAGATGTTAATGACTAATATGAAGAATGTTTATTTATGATTATTCAAGAAAATTAGCGAAAATTTCAACGTTAATTGCAATAATATTCTATTAAGATACAATTCAGAGTATTTTAAAATGGAGTATAATTTTATTTATAGTTTCATCATTAATAAATGTAATTTTAGCTATGAATGATTATAATTTTGGTTATTAACACATATGAGTCTTATTTTATTTTTTATCTGAATACAATAAATAAGATTATCTCAACAACAAATATAATTTATGTAAAAGTTTATAATTTTGTAGATATCTGCTTAATATATATATACATCTTATCGTTTATCTTTCACTTGTTACTGTCATTGGACTGCAGCCATGCTGGGGCACCAACATGACGTGTTTTGGCCGAATGAATCGATCCCAGAATGTTTTCTTTTTCCCCCCTCTTTAAGGCTTGTCATTTTTTCTATCGTTCTCTTCTTACCAAACTGATAGCTCATGGGGACATAAACAGAACAACACCTTTTATTAAGCAGTGGTGGGAGACAAACACAAACGCAAAGACACACACACACACACACACACACACACACACACACACACACACATACTCAAACACATGTATATGTACATTTACATACACATACACACACATAAATGTATATATAAGATATATATATAAACATGTATATGTCTGTGTGTATATATACGTGTTCCTTTCTGTGGAAGAGCGTAGGCTCGAAACGTTAAAGACTTTTTCAATTCCCGGGCGTTATACTAATACATCTATTTGTTTTCTACACC
>NC_068992.1:54411278-54414840 GCF_001194135.2 Octopus bimaculoides
ATATATATATATATATATATATACACATTCATACATACATTCAGTGCCCGTCTACCAAATCCACTCAAAACGCTTTAGTCGGTCGAGGGCTTTTCTAGAAGACACTTGTCCAAGGTGCCAAGCAGTGGGACTCTACAGGAACCATACGTTTGGGAAATAATTATTTATTTATTATAGATTAGTTGGGGGAGGAGTGGTATCACCGAAGAGCCCTTCTTTTTTTGCAGAGTCTCTGGGACTGGTGATAAGAAAATAAGAATTTATCGTCATACTATAGACATGGCCTGAGTACTTTAATTCCGTTTAAGTGCCCCATGCTCCAGGCGGTGGCTTTAAACCGGTTGACGTATGAAATCTAGAAACGGCTAAAAACTCAAATCTCAAAGCACTGAAACAAGTACTGCAATACGTTTAGGACAAACTCTAATAATTCTGCAAATAGACTAGTACTTAATTTTACCGACCTGCGAAATATGAAAAGTAAAGCTGAATTAGGCAGGATTTGAAATTAAAATGCGGAGAAGTGAAACAAATACTATAAAGGATTTTATTCTAAGTACTCATTTAATGTTGTTGATATGTATGATCTTCGGTGAAATGACGTAAAGCGAAGCTTATTTTCACATAGATCGATAATATAAAAAAGAATTATGTTCCGACGGCATATTTCTACTATAGATGCCCACAGTTTTTTTTTTTTTTTCGTAGACTCCAAAAATCATTGCGATTGTTTCCCAACCACAAGGTTTCGCGTTCAGCCCCACTGCGTTGCACCTTGGGCAAATTTCTTCTACTATAGACCCGAGCCAGGCAAAGCCTTGTGCGTGGACTTCCTATACGGAAACTGGAAGAAGACTGTCCTATATACACACACATATATATGTCTATGTCTGTGTGTTTATGTGTGTGTGTGTGTGTGTGTGTGTGTGTGTGTGTGTGTGTACGTGTGTTCATGTGTGTGTCTCTGTGTATGTGTGCATGTGTGTGTGTCTGTGTGTCTGTGTGCACGCATGTTTGTCTGCGTGTGTGTATGTGTGTGCATGCGCGTGTTTGTGTGTGTGTACATGTGTGCGTCTTCGTGTCTGTGTTTGTCTCCCACCACCACCACCACCACCACCAATTGACTGCTTGTGTTAATTTGTTTACGCCACCGTACCATAGCGGTTCGATAAATGAACCGATAGAATAAGCAACAGACTTTTATAAAATAAGTATAGGGGTCGGGGTCGGTTTGTTCGGCTAAACCTTTCAAAACCGCGCCATCGCAGGACCACAGTCCAATGACTAAAACATGGAAAAGAAATAAAAGACTAAAAAATCTTCTGTGAGCGCTGCTATAAATATATTTAAGAAGGCTTTATGAAAACCAGTGATAATTCTTTTCTTTACGAATATGCCCAAGGCTTGTTTATCGCGCATTAATTTTCTTCATTTCATTTAATTCCTTGTAGGTCTTATTCTTGGATTATTAACTCGTTTGCTTTTGAACTTTTCTCTCTTTGAGAATCCTATCGCTAAAAATAGTCTTAGCTTTATCTTAAACCTGAAAGCCTCAAGCTAATTTGCAGTCGTTAGAATACGTGATAGTTTTGCTTGGCCACTGTTATCATCTTCGTCTTTAGCAGAGTGTTGTTCTGTCTTCATGAGATGCTCATTAGATATTTCATCACCATGGGATTCTAGTAATTCCACTATTTTATATTTTAAATATTGTGCTGTCTCAAAAGGATTTCACTTCTATGAAGCAAACAGAAAACGTACAATGACTGTATCTTAAATGACGTTCGAGAAATTCTTAAAAACTAAATAACTAGTAGCGTTATCCAATATTTATTAATTCAATTATATTTTACTGGATTGAAAACGCAAAACGTTACAAAACAAATGTAAAAGAAAACAAACAATAACTCTGTTTGACGGTGTAATGAAACGACGTTAAACGAAACAGCGTTAAATAAGAGCTGTCTGTATTGTACCAAATTGACGGCTTTTTATGTAAATTTATGTAGCGTTTACATAAGTACTATAAATTGGCAGAAACTGCGTGTGAGAGCCGATATTTTTATTGAGCCCGCAGAGTCATTAGCACGTCGGGCAAAATGCTTCGCAGCATTTCACCATGATCCGAGTTCAAATTCCGTGGAAGTTGATTTTGCCTTCCATCTTTTTGGAAGTACCATTTGAAGTGTTCAAATAAGTACCATATAATCAACTTATCCCCTCTTTCCCCGAAACAGCTGGCCTTGTGCTAAAATTTGAAACCGATCTTACAGGTTAATGAAGGAGGAAGAAACAGTAGATATGTGAGAGTGATGAGATTAGCATATTTTGTTCTGAACTTCAACATTCTGATATCAAATTCCACCATAGGAGTATTGGATTTTCATGCCTCCATGGGGCACTAATACAGAATAATATCATACAAATATAAACATAGCTATATATAAAGAGAGATAGATAAACAGATATACATGCTTTAGTTTTCTTTCGAATTATACCTAATACTAAATAATTCAATGCCTTTTTTTTTTCCTTTATCAGAGAGAGGGTTACGATTTTAGTCAAATATGCCTGCCATTTCTAGCAGGTTCACTGACTATTAGAGACTTCCACATATCACATGATATGTTCATTGAATTTGTTAGCGTTCACATCTCATCTTAGCCCATATTTTTGCCCCTGTTCCTCTCTGTGAGAAGATACGAACTCTGCTTCACAAGCTACAAATCTAAACAACTATAGCAACGTTTAACTCTGATCTCTGTTGGCCGGTAAATATAGTCCACTTGTCGTTTGTTAAGTAAACTGTGTGTTTTTTCCTTCAATTAAATAATGCAAAGCAATTAAAAAGCTAAAGCTACATTAATATTAATGCGATATATTTGATGTCAGCCATTGGTGCAAACCAATAAGTCACTCTGTGTGTTTTATAAATACACTTGAGCATCTTGTAAGATCTATTTCCTTCGAGGAAAATCGAATTAGAATTAATAATAATAATAATAATAATAATAACAATAATAATAATAATAATAATAATAATAATAATAATAATAATAATAATAACAATAATAATAATAATAATAATAATAATAATAATAATAATAATAATAATAATAATAATAATAGTAATAATAACAAAAACAAGACAAATAACACCAACAACTATGTTTTTCTCAATTATCTTGGCAAGACTCGAACATTTACTTAATGATTAAAATAGCGAAATAAAAGCTAAAAGTAAAACCATTTATCAAACATACTGAAATTATGGTAAATTGATTCTAATATAAAACCAGATAGAAAATAGATTTTATCAAAAATTAATTCTTCTTTTACACCGTTCTCTGTTTTGCCTTCTCACTTTAAAATATTACTGTTCACACCGCTATGATATTTTAGTGTCTGTATGTGGGTGGGTATTTATATTCATAAGATTGTGTATAGTGCATGTGTGTATATATATATGCATGCATGCGTGTATGTATGTGTGCGCATGTATATATATATATATATATATATATATATATATATATATATATATATATATATATATATATAT
>NC_068992.1:54415357-54418060 GCF_001194135.2 Octopus bimaculoides
ATATATATATATATATATATATATACATATATATATATGTAATATATAATATATATATAAATATTATAATATTATGTATATATATATATATACATGCGTCTGTGTGTTTGCGTGTGAGTGTATGTGTCTGTATGTATGTCCATGTGTGCATATGTGCTTGTGTGTATATGTAATAGTTTAATATTGCAATCAGATAAATTAAAATAACACATATACTCTTGAGTATGTAATATATATATCGAGAGAGAGAGGGAGAGAGAAGAGAGAAAAATGACAGAAAGACAGAAAGTAACAAAGAAAGAGGGGAGAGAGAGAAAAGAACACACAGATAGATAGATAGATAGATAGATAGATAAATTGCTTATGTATTCACGTAACAGAGAGGCTCATGAGCGTGATTCATGCCAAATTTAAATATAAATATGGCAAACTTTATGCAGTGTATTGAATATTATTAATACACTGAGTCTAGAACTCTGGTGTATACCCAACTGCGACACAATTGAACATTTTCTACAAATTGAGAATTATACTGAATGCTGAGCAGTTTCCTCTCGCATATTTTTCATGGAACATTCCCAAACCATCAACAATAATATGTGAAATTCCTTATACGAAATGCAGAGCTCAAGGTATACAGCCACGGAAACTACAGTAGTAACACTTCCACCCAACAAATACTTGGTTTCACAGCTCAGATTCGCTCAATAGAGTTCAGTCTTATGAAATATTTGAAGGAAAATTCATCGACATTATATAAACATTATATTAACATTATATAAACAGCGTCCAAAACGAATTGACATCAGTCACGGTATTACTACGCACATCAGAAAATGCTCATATTTGCTGAGAAAATAAGAACTGTGTACAAAATAACATGGCTACCAAAATTCCAAACACTACCTATAGAAAGAAAAATATAACTGTAACAGACAGAACATACACGAGACAGAAGAAGAAGGCAATGATCACAAAGATGCAAGCATTGCAAAAACACAAACGAAAAGAAACGCCAGGGACTTTATAGATGGCGTCACTCTTCCTTGCAAGAAAATTCAGTTGGAAGCTTAGACAAGGAGATTTTTTCCTCGGAAAAAGGTCACTACAATAGGCCATATTACACGAATCACCGTATTTCCCTTTTCCTTCGTGAAAAGATCTTCGTTGCAATAGATCTTCTCATATTGCAATCTCAACTAATGAAGTACAATGATCTCGACTGTGCTTCATTAGCCTCTGATAGACAAGTCCTATTCTTGTCATCAGCCATCAGCTTAGCCATGTGCCTTTAGTAGTAAAGGTTATTATCATTGTTATGAAGCACACCGCGCAAAATGCTTAACGGCATTTCGTCCGTCCTTGCGTTCTGAGTTCAAATTCTGCCGAGGCCGTTAATTTGCTTTCATCCTTTCGGGGTCGACGAAACAAGTACCATTTGAATGCTGGGGTCGATGTAATCGATTTACCCCCTCCTAGAAATTGCTGGCCTTGTGCCAAAATTTGAAACCATTATTAAGGCGGCGAGATGGCAGGATCGTTAGCACGCCGGGCGAAATGCTTAGCGATATTTCGTCCGTTCTTAGGGTCTGAATTCAAATTCCACCAAGGTCGACTTTGCCTTTCATCCTTTTTGAAGTCGATATAACAGGTACCGGTCATGCACTGGGTTGATGTAATCGTCTAACCCCACCCTCACAAAATTTCAGGCCCGTGTGCCTTTATTAGAAAGGATTATTATTATTATTATTATTATTATTATTATTATTATTATTATTATTATTATGTAAGGCGGCGAGGTTGCAGCACGCCGAGCAAAATACTTGGCGGTATTTCGTCCGTCCTTACGGTCTGAGTTCAAATTCTGCCAAGGTCGATTTTGCCGTTCATCCTTTTGGTGAAATAAGTACTAGTTACGCACTGGGGTCGATGTGATCGTCTAGCCCCCTCCCCCACAATTTCAGGCCTTGTGTCTTCAGTAGAAAGTATTATTGTTATTATTATTATTACGATGATGACAATGACGTCACTTATGATGATGACTACAACGAGGACAACGACAAGGACGCCGATGGTGGCGGCGACGATAACAATAAACAAGAGAACGAAGATGGTGGCCACAACAGACAAAAGGATAACAAGAAAATGTTTAAGTCAGCTTTCCATTTATAAGTTTTATCTTGAAGAAGATTTATCTCCTTAGGCACATTTTCTGTATATTCGGACGTTGTAATTATTTAATAGCGAACGCGATATAATTTATGATATTGTCAATGGAACGATTGTATGAAATGAGCTAAAAAGTCACCACGGCAATTACTCGAGTCGATATTTCACCATCGTAGATTTTTTTTTGATTTTTTTTTTTTAGCGTTTCTTAAATCATGACATCAATGATCAGCACATAACATCTATTGTTCTAGAATGTTCTCAGGAGATACATGGCTTCGTGATATGAATTTAGTACTTTTATTTGAGGTTCCTTTAGTGTGTGACGTTAATCCTAGCTAGGCTTGTCAGTGAGAAGCCATTGATTTAGAGAGCTGAACAAGGGAGCTTAATTTATGTTTGTTTATAGACGAAGGAAAGGGTTGGGGTGGGAGGAGCTTGGTGGACTGGGATCGGCGGGAGTCGAAAAAGAGAGAAATATGGTTATATATATATATATATATATATATATATATAGAGAGAGAGAGAGAGAGA
>NC_068992.1:54418549-54421120 GCF_001194135.2 Octopus bimaculoides
TGTGTGTGTGTGTGTGTGTGTGTGTGTGTGTGTGTGTGTGTGTGTGTGTGTGTAAGTGCTTGGCCGAGTGGTTAGGTTGTTTGGCTCACGGTCACCATGTCGTCAGTTCGTTTCTCGGTCACACGTTGTGTCCTTTATTTCACGTCGCTCGTGTTCACTCAGCTGGAAAATATGAGTTGCGCATGTAATTCAAAAGGTCATGTCACATTCTGTCACGTTGAACATCCCCGAGAATAGCGTTAAGGCTACGCTTGTCTATAGAGTGCTCAGGCACTTGCACATTTATTTCATGTACAGACTGTTCCGTTGATCAGATCAGGTGGAATATATACACACAAATATATATATTTGTGTGTGTATATATATATACACATATATATATATCGACACACAAACATACTCACACACACGCACACACGCGCGCGCGCACAATTACACACACACACACACATTTTTTCTTTTTTTTTTTTTTTTTTAAAGTTTCAGCTTAGAGCTGCGGCCATGCTGATGCACCACCGTGTAAATATATATGTGTTCGTTTTTATGTTCGGTTATAATAAAAACAATTTTACATTAATCAGATGGGTTACTCTATACTTTTGTAGAACACAATTTATTATTCTTAGCCACGATATTATCGACAGAAACTTCGAAGTTCCGGGCAGCTGAGCCATCATCCGCGGACTACTGTAAAGGCACACACACACACACCGCGCACACACACACGCACACGCAGACCCGCATTTACGCACACGCACACACACACACACACACACACACATTTGTATATATATGGAGCGGGTGAGAGTGAGAGAGAGTGAGAGAGAAAGAGAGAGAAAGAGAGAGAAAGAGAAAGAGAGAGAAGAAACTAAATTAGTTTATTCATGTATGACCGCATGACCGCTAATTTATAAAATTTATCCGCACACACACTCTCACACACACACTTACACACACACACACTCTCACACACACACACACACACATACATACATACATACATACATACATAATACATACATACATACTTACGTACGTAGATACATGCATACATGCATACACATACATACACATACATGCATGAATGCATACATACATACATACATACATACATACATGCATATCTAATATACGTGTGCAATTAGTGCGTGCATATGTATATAGTAACACAAGACAACGGACCAATATTTCAACAGCCAATTAGTTAGAAATTTGCTTTGAAAATTAGTCACGAAGAACCTGCTATAATTATAATATTTACAGCTAAATGCTTCCCTTGCATGCAATGTATGAGACAAAAATCAAAAAATAAATTTCACCAAAAATGTAGAGAGCAAAATTGATACTCTGTAGGCCAAGAACTAAAACAAGCTAATGAAAGAAACTATTGAATGGAAATAGTATCGATTATGGAACCTATTGCCGACATCATTTAAATATGACTTAGCTCTTTTGAACAACTTTAAAAGCCGCTCATTGAAGCAATACTCGAACATATTAAGTTGAAACCAATTACATCGACTGTGGCAAATTCATCTTACTGCAGAGAGAGAGAGAGAGAGAGAGATGTGGGAGAGAAATAGAGAAGAGAGAAAAAGGAATAGCGTTATGAGGAGATGTGAGGGAAACGGGAGATCCTGAATAATTAATTTATATCTCAGAGATGGCTGAAAAGGATAAAATTTGGTGAATAGGATACTTCGCCTGAATAACATGCCGATTAAAAACTTATTAATTAAGATCATTAGCAATGAAAGAAATATATTGTAGTGTTCTTCCAACCAACACAGTCCCCGTCTTTAAATGTATTGGATTTCATTTTACGTCGCCGTGCTTAAATCGAAAAACAATTAATGTGTGTGTGTGAGGGAGAAGGGACTATACTGTTACACTGTGCTGTTGCTACTGTTGCTATTGGAATGAAATCCTCAGGCGGCACTTCATAAAGGGGCAATGCGTATATACATCGTTCGTCAACATACAGATAAAAACACATACTCAAACGTACATGCATTCGCACGCATAAAGATATCTACACTCAGACATATATACATGTGTGTGTGTGTGTGTGTGTGTGTGTGTGTGTGTATTCTTTTATTCTTTTACTTGTTTCATTCATATTTGATTGCGGTCATGCTGGAGCACAGCCTTGGGGGAGGTTTCGGTCGAACAAATCGACCCCAGGACTTATTTTTAAGCCTATTACTTATGCTATCAGTTATTTTGCTGAACCGCTAGATTACAGACACGTAAACACACCAGCACTGGTGATGGGGGAACACAGACACAAATACAAACACACACTCACACACACATACACGACGGTCTCTTTTTCAGTTTTCGTCTACCAAATCCAGTCACAAGGCTTTCGGAGGCCCGAGGCTATAGGTTATAGTAGAAGACATTTGACCAAGGTGACACGCACTGGGAGTGAACGCGAAATCATTTGGTTGGGAAGCAAGCTTCTTACCACACAACCACGCCTGCGCCTATGTGTAAATTATATATATATGTGTATATATATATATATATATATGTATATATATATATATATATATATATATATATATA
>NC_068992.1:54421526-54424094 GCF_001194135.2 Octopus bimaculoides
ACTAGCTGCCATAATTGACAGTTAGCCGCTAAAGCTTTTTTATTCTCTCTCTGTTTATTTGCTCGTGTTCCTTTCTGTTGAAGAGCGTAGGCTCGAAACGTAAAAGACTTTCTCACCTTCCCGTGCGTTAATCTAATACACCTGTTTGTTGTTTATACACCTGTCTTCGTCTTTTGTAAATTCCAACTACATATACATGTCGACATCGTTTGACAACCGATGCTGGTGTGTTTACGTCTCCGTAACTTAGCGGTTCGGCAAAAGAGACCGATAAAATAAGTACCAGGCTTACAAAGAGTAACTCCTGGGTCGATTTGCTCGACTAAAGGCGGTGCTCCAATATGGCCGCAGTCAACCTTCGAACAGGGGAGGTCAGCAGCTTCCCCTTGCTGGTTTTAAAATAAAGCTGATCTGGCAGTTCTCTAGAACCTACTCACCTGAAGACGTTCTGGGACTCAACTAGTGTTGGATCATATTAATACAATTATGATATAATATGTATAAAAATCAGCAATTACCCGCTGATACTGATTTTGTGTCCGTAGCAGATGAGACATCACTCCGCAGAAAAAAACGTGTCTTGCAATTTGAAGACGTCGTTTGTGACCCAACTTAATGTGTTTTCACACATTGAATATAAGGAAACTTCCTCTTCCTAGAGAGTTGCTGCAGATCACGTCTTTGAACATTTCATAAGTGCACAGCTTTACGATCAAATAATATGGTAATAACCCATCTGCTGTTAAACCCTTTGATATATGGATGTACTATGTTTTATGAACTACTATAAAAAGTTCACAGCTAAAGGACACAAGGTACGTATCTATCTAAAAGCAAGTAACTCTTACGAAATTGAAACAAATTTTTACCCTAGTAGAATTTTGTATCGTGTATCGTATGAGTTACCTACATTATTTTTAACAGCATTTTATTGAAATCAACTACGATAGATATATTTCTAGCATCAAATGTTTCTATTAAGACAGTCAATGACCTATATCCGTTGTTGATATCTGAAACGCTATAGTACCAACGGGATTTAGTTGCATCATATACGTTCAGAATTCAGAACTGATCACGAACGACTTTGCTTTCATCTATCAGGAGACGATAAAATGACGCATTACTGTTGTATGGAAGGGAATATTAAATACGCAATAACGGTGTATAAGGGAAACGTACATGATGATGACGAAGTTTAACAGATAACTGTAGACGAATAGGCATGGAATATAGTATACATTATTGTTGGATAGATATATCTAGTTAGCTAGCTAGCTAGCTAGCTAGCTAGATAGATAGATAGATAGATAGATAGATAAATAAATAGATAGATAGATAGATAGATAGATAGATAGATAGATAGATAGATAGATAGATAGATAGATAGATAGATAGATAGATAGATTTATATGTATATTATAAATGTATACAATATCTGATATGTTCAATGTTGTTTTTCTATGCAACATTTCTACGTTTTCATAAACATACGAACGTAATACTCACACACACATGCATATATATATAGTTAGATAGGAAGAGAGAGAAATGGAGAGAATATTAACAGTGAAGCATACAAAAAGAAATTAAGGAGTATATGATAAAATGAATCATAAATACTTTATATCTAGACTTAATTAAAGGATCCAATATTCACGTTATTCATCAGCGAGGAAAAAAATTATATGATTATAAACTCCGTAGTTTTTATACAGGCTTTGGACATTGTAAGATAGTAACAAATTGAAGTGATAACGAATCAAATGAAGAGGTTACACTATCGCATAAAATAGATTCCTATCTGGGAAACCTACATACATACACATATACATACATGCATACATGCATACATACATACATACATACATACATACATACATGCATATATGCAAGCATGCATACATACATATTCTTTTATTTTTTTACTTGTTTCAGTCATTTGACTGCGGCCATTTGACTGCGGACTGGAGCACCACCTTTAGTTGAACAAATCGCCCCCAGGACTTTACTTTTTGTAAGCCTAGTACTTATTCTGTTGAACTCTTTAGCCATCACCAACATCAGTTGTCAAGCGATGGAGGGGACAAACACAGACACATACAAATATTCTTTCAGTTTCCGTCTACCAAATCCACTCACAAGGCTTTGGTTCGCCCGTGACTATAGTAGAAGAAACTTTGCCGAAGATGCCACGCAGTGGGACTGAACCTGGAGCGATGTGGTTGGGAAGCAAGCTTCTTTCCACACAGCCACTCTTGCGCCTATATACATGTGTGTGTGTGAGGGCGCGCGTGTGTATACACATACATATATGTATATATATGTGCATATGTACATATATATATATATAATTAATTTACGAAGGTGTCATTAATTCTACTTACATACATTGAAGTATTTGGATTCACGTGGACTAGTTTTTACACAGGCAAAATAAGCCTTAGCTTCTTCGGCACGCATTACCAAGATAAGAGATTCCCAGCCTATCGTTCTGAAGTCTGTGCCGCTACTGACTGAGGCAGGTAGACATACTTAGTATGTTCTTTGATTAATTTTATATATATA
>NC_068992.1:54424340-54425477 GCF_001194135.2 Octopus bimaculoides
ACAGAATGGGACAAGAACGCAAAACATCCGGACAGTTAGGTTTAGGTGATACAAAAATGGGACAACAAAACATCCAGATAGACGATACAAAGAAAACAACGACGGGTCATTCGAAGTTTTCTTTCCTCAGTTGACTACCAGATTATCTTCACAATTTCGGCTGATTATACTCGAGATTGCTCCAATCTGGCCAGCCCCAAGAAAAAACTAAGCTAAGAGCATAAGATTCCTTGGAAGAAAGCAACGAATGTATACAAAAACAAGGACGGAAAAAACGGAAAATGCTACACACATACAATAGAAATAATAACAGGACATAACAACATATATATAATTTCCACACTTTATATCGCTATCCAAATAATTCCATGTCTACTTCATTATACAATGTCTCTCACATCACATACACTTGAATATCATAATAGAATTTGTTGCTCTTTCGCTCCCTCTCATATATGTCTCACTTTTGTCTATTTTATTATTGGGTCACTTTCTATAAATCTATAATTTTATCACGTTACCTCTCTAATTCCTTCGCGTTTGTAGATTGCATCTTTCTTCATTCCAATGCTTCACTATACCAATCTTCTACTATTATTCTTCGACCATAGGCAGTATTCAACGGAGTGCCTGCACTACATTCTGTCTAACTGCTGGTAAATTTTCAATCTGTAAATTTTACTGTATATATATATATATATATATATATATATATATATATATATATATATCCTTGTCTAGCTGTTGCTTTCTCCTCACACGATCTTCAAGAAATATGAATGTCATGGCCTTTTTATATATGCAAGTATACATATGTGTCTGAGGGTGTATATGAGAGAAAGTGTGTGAGAGTGTGTGTGCATCTGTGAGCGTGTATGTGCATTATGAATGTAGTGTGTGCGTTAATTATATACAGGTTTAACAAAACCTACAAATATTTGGCACAGTTTCTTTTATTCGGTCTTCAGTCCTTCTAGACGATTCAGTGCATAAAAAATAAGCACACACATAGACACATACGCACAACCAGACACACACATATATATAGAGAGAGAGACATATATATATATATATATATATATATATATATATATATATATATATATACACATGCATACATATATATATATTTACATA
>NC_068992.1:54425508-54426964 GCF_001194135.2 Octopus bimaculoides
ACACACACACACACACACACACACACACACACACACATATATATATATATATATATATATATATATCCAAGCGTACGAATATATAACTATGTAGATAACTGTGTTTGTGTACACGGATATTTGTCTATTTTTCCGGTTATAATCCTATTTGTTTAATCCCAGCTTTTTGCCAATTTAGACACAAGATTTCACTCGGCAAATTCTTATATACACTTTCATCCACACACATCTAGCAATTTCTAACAACTATATATTCAGCAAATATATTTTACGCATAATTAATACGCCATACCCAATGGATATGCGCATGCATTGAAAAATAAAAAAAAATAGAAGAAAAAAACTCGTCTTCATCAACAGTAAAAATATTAACAAAAACTAAAATATTTGCTTTTTTTTTTATATATTATGCTATAAACATATGATATTGCAGGCATGAAGCGATCACGTGATTTTCATACGCGCGTATGAAAATCACGTGTTTCTACGTATGGCAAATTAATAGATGACTTTATGACAAATTTCTAAATAGTCCGGCAACTAATCAATTGTCGATGATTATTAAGTTTTCGGATGATTTTACAAATATCTTTAACTAAATATTCACATGGTCGCATCTATACTACAATCCTTTCAATAATTGGTGAGAAACAAGGAATCACTATACCAAAATTTCAACATATAATACGCACACACGCCAGACCGTGGGTCAATACCTATGGTATTTAATTTGTCTGTCTCTCAAGTCTTAAGAAGATAGAGAGAGAGAGAGTCTGAAGATGAGATCGAAAATAATCTTCATAATCTACTTGAATTGAGATGGGGGTCACTTTAATGTACCCACATCGAGCAAGAATCTATGAAAAAGGCTCATCACAAAATTTCAAAAATAATACAATCTGCGATAAACGAAGAAACGATTAAATTTTAGCACACATTTTATTATAACAATAGGATAAAAAAAAATAACAGCGAGTTCAAATTGAGTGCAACACTTCTTAAAAATTGCAGAGGGTCTTCATTTTAATATTCCTGAGCTATCTTCTGCAGTCATGCATCAATAATTTGATTGGTCAAGACGGCCAGCTGGCAGAAACTTTAGCACGCCGGGCGAAATGCTTAGCGGTATTTCGTCTGTCTTTGCGTTCTGAATTCAAATTCCGCCGAGGTAGACTTTGCCTTTCATCCTTTCGGGGTCGATAAATTAAGTAGCAGTTATGCACTGGAATCAATGGAATCGATTTAATCCTTCTGTCTGTCCTTGTTTGTCCCCTCTATGTTTAGCCCCTTGTAGGCAATAAAAAAAGAATAGGAAACTTTAGCACGCCGGGCGAAATGCTTAGTGATATTTCGTCTGTCTTTATGTTCTGAATTCAAATTCCGCCGAGGTAGACTTTGCCATTCATCCTTTCGGGGTCGATAAATTAAGTACCAGTTTCGTACTGGGGTCGAGCTA
>NC_068992.1:54427565-54429491 GCF_001194135.2 Octopus bimaculoides
GGGGGGGGGGGCACGCAAGGAACAAGATATGTTCCCTCGGCTGACCTATCAAGTAGCAATGCTGGCGATGCTATTTCTCAGTCGGCATGTTATGGCTTTCGAGCCGTTTCGAGTCTTCTCGTTTCAACCATATATAGGAGATGGCCTTTTCGACTACCTTCCTTATCCTCCTTATTAGTTTTCTCAGTTTCGCGCTCGAAAATCCAAATCTTCTTTTGAATAGCGTCGCCATTTTCTTTTCAATGAAGCCTCTCGCCCCTACTGCCAAGTGTTAATACACGACAGCCCACCCCTGTTCCCTGCACCCTCCTATTAATCTCTCATACCTCCTCTCCTTCCGTCGCTCTGCATTAACGATGTTCTCTTCCCACGGTACTGTCAGCTCTATCAAAATTCCAATTTTCCGTTCAGTATTCCAAAAGATTAAGTCTGGTCTTTTGCTATTATGAGTGGGAATATTACCTGCCTTTTCAAATCCGCGGCCAGCTCCCAGTATCCTTCCATCTTTCGTCTGTCTCGTATACTTTTCTATACCTGGTCTTACGTCCTTTTCCCTCCTTCTGGAAGTATATCCTTCTGCGTTTTTCCACTTTCGGGTATTGTACACTTCGATCTTCTCCTTGAGTGCTGTGCTTATAACAACGAGGACTTGATTGTCACGACATGTATATGTGTCCAGTGCCAACCTGCAGTTTGACAGGACATGTCTCATCGTCGCTTTCTCTCCGCATTTATATATATATACATATGTATATATATATATGTGTGTGTGTGTGTGTCTGTGTCTATACACTTATACATATGTATATGTGTGTGTACATCTATTAGGTATGTTCGTCGTTATTTTCACTCTACGGAGATAAAGGTAAATTTCACATGCATATTTGTATGTCTCCTACGGAGGTATACGTACGTTATATCATATGTTGGTATGTAGACTAGGTTCCCTATTGAGAGGCTTCTTATACTAAACAAAGTGTGAAACACTAATACTATGCAACATTATAGATCCAATTTATATGTGTGTGCGTGTGTGTGTGTGAGTGTGTGTGCAGGTGTGTGTGTGTGCGTGTGTATTTGTATAGTGTATATGTATATATGTATATATGTACGTGTTTGCATTATGTCTGTACATACAAATTTTTTGCATGAAAATATACTTACATATATGCATTCATACAAATACATACGTGAATTATAGATATATGTGCTTATATATATATTTACAGAAGTAAATTCATATGTATAGATATACATACATATATAAGTGCGTGCGTATATATATATATAAGTATATATAAATATATATATGTGCATATATATATATATATGCATATATACATATACAAGTATATATACATACATATATATGAATATATATATATATATATATATATATATATATATATATATATACATATATATATTCATGAATATGTACATATACAGCAAGAAAATAAAAATGATAAGATGATATATGACTGCACACAACATCGAAGAAAATGTACCATCGCGAAATATGCTTCATGAGAGACGTAGAAGACACAAAACACCTTCTGGCGATGTACTGTCTATGTGTGTAAGTAGGTGGCGGTACATATATGTATATATATATATTTGCGTGTACGTGTATATATGCTTATATATATATATATGTGTGTGTGTGCATGTATACATATATATGTATATATATATAAACACACATTTCCTTATATACATGCATTGGTATATTTTTACATAGGTGTGTGCGCATATATAGATAAATATATATGCATATACGCCTCTAAATAAGTATGTGTTCATTTGCTGTGTATAGCAATCTTCGACATCATTTTTCCTTAATTAATTATTTACAGGAAGCTAAGAGTGTTTCGGGAATATGATGAGGAGACATATACATACATGTGTATATATATATATATATAT
>NC_068992.1:54430778-54431481 GCF_001194135.2 Octopus bimaculoides
ATATATATATATATATATATATATATATACATATATATATATATAAATTTGTATATATATATATATATAATCCCCTTTATAGATGGCTATTATATTTTGTTACATGATTACATGCATATATATATATATAAATATGTATGCATATATACATATGTGTGTGTGCCTGTATATGCACGTATATAAACATGTATATATGTATAATGTATATACATACATATAGAATAGATAGATAGATAGATAGATAGATAGATAGATAGATAGATAGATAGATAGATAGATAGATAGATAGATAGATAGATATGCATATATGTATATATCATTAATCATATCATGCGAAATATTAATTCTTAAGAACAATGCTACGATCCTACAACGAGAAAATCTAGTATTACGAGGAAAAAAATATGCAGGAATGATGAATGAGACTTATATTAGCTTCTTTATCTGGTTCATAATATTTTATTTCTCTCCCTCTCTCTTTCTTTCTCTCTCTCTCTCTCTCTCTCTCTCTTCTTGTCTCCACTATTCCCTCTCTCTTTCTCTAACGTACATACGCCCCTTCTTTCCTTCTCTCCATTTCTTTCATCTAGTCATTCTATCCAACGTTTTTCGCTGTGTCCCTCATTATTTTCTCTCTTTTGTTCCCCATAATCTCTCTGACTCTCTCCTCTTCTTCGTGCCTATATATATATATATATATATA
>NC_068992.1:54431815-54434576 GCF_001194135.2 Octopus bimaculoides
TTTATATATATATATATATATACATACATACATATTTGTATGTATATATATATATATATATATATATATATACATATATACATGTGTGTGTATGTATGTGTAGGGCCGCGTGCGTGTACTGTCCAACACATCGCAATGATGTGAATTGTGTGTCTTCACTAGATGCACTATTATGCTATCGAACAGCTACACGAATTGAAGCATAAGAACATACCATGCCACGCACACGTATTAATGCTGATACAGACAGCATATTGTAGCAAAACAATGGTAGTCAAAAGCACATAACTAAATCAAATTAAACACCTAAGCACGCGCACACACACACATACACATGTGCGTACGCACGCATATGAGTGTACATGCCTTAGCAATGCTGTCTAGCTCTTATGCACATAATCATTATCATATATTTTATGTACTTATCTACTTGCATGTATGCGTATACATATATATGGGTGTACATCTGTGTGTGCGAGCGGGCGCCCGTGTGTGTTTGTGTGTGTTTGTGTGTGTGTGTGTGTGTGTGTGTGTGTGTGCGCGCGTGTGTTGTGGGCGTGCGTGTGTATTCGGCAAATTCCCTTTGAAATTCATTCTCGTTGAGCAAACAAAACTCAGTGATATAATTTGTTCCTTTCTGACAATCATATTATTTTGTTGTAAAAACTTGAATAAGAATTTGACAATTGTGATTTAAAAAGTCGCAAATCTTTTTTTTTTTTTTTTTTTTTGGTGCAGCAATTCATGATGGTTTGGGGAATCAATTTCTTTTTAAATTTCAGGTTTATATATGTTAGCGCTTGTGGCTTTTAGTCCTACCCAATGTAGTTGTTAATAAGATCTTTCCAAAATCCGTTAGTATCAGTTGGTTCAGCTAATCCATCATCACGATAATTGACGAGAAAAGACGGCCTATTTTAAGACGACTTATATGTACAAGCCTACAAGAATGCCTAACTCTGTGCTACCTTATAACCACATACGCACATCAAAAATAGTTTCCGATTTTTTTCATCCAGATAATCTAAGGTTTGCCTTTTGGGATTAGTTATTCCTTGATCAATTTCATCTGTCATAAAATTTTAGTCTAACCTCAGGACTTATCACAGAGAGAAGTTGTCGTAGAAGTCAACAATTTCAATTTGTGTTAATTTAGAATTACTCATATATTTAATGTTCATGAACCAGTCGATGACATCACTACTATTAATCAATCGTTGGGTTATTGAGGAAGTTTAATGAAAGATTGATCTCCCTAATTATTCTTTTAGTGAATATTTTTAATTCAATCTTGGTTGTGTTGAAGAGTTTAAATCTAAGGTTGATGTTCAAAAATCTTCCACGTGAACCAAACTTTAGTATAAGATTTTCTTTCATGTTGGCATTCGATCTTATTATCTAATCCTATTTTCTTCGTTTATATTTAGCTTCTGAATTAACATCAATAAATACTTAAGTAGATGTCTTTTATAATTCTTTTGAGATATTATCATCACGAACTAAATTGTATTGAATATGGTTCTATTTTATGTAAAATATTAATTTTGTCAGAAAATGAGAAAGAATTAGTTCAGTTAGTTCGTTTTTTAATATTGTTTTAATAAAATCTAAATAAGTTATAGGAGAGGTTTGTGCACTTATAAAATTTTATGTTGTTAAACAGTTCTTATAAATCAGACAGCAAGTCTTTCTACTGCTAAGTTTAAAAGATAGAAGGGTTTATCTGAAAATTCTTTCTTTCTGGTGGAGGTAAGGGGCTGATGAGAACGATGACACCGCCCTTATGTAACGGTTTCCTTTCTTTTCATTTTTTTCCAGGGAATAAGATTCAATATTTGATGCTAAAATTCCAACTACAATGCATTAAATTTTGATCGTTTGAAAAAGTGGTTATACTAGTAAGATTGGTAGAGCAGGCAGCGCTTGTATAACGGGAATGTATATGTGTGTGTATATGTATTTTTTAGATACATGGGTATATATACATAAAATTACACACACACATACACATATACGTTAATTTATATACATAAATATATGTATATATACATACATATAACTATATATATTTATATAAATATACGTATATATATATATAAATACATATATATGTACACACACATATATATACTCACACAAACATACACACTCACACACACACACAAGTACACATATGTATGTATATGTATATGTATATAATGAGTTCTGTTTCTGTGTGCGCGTGTGTGTGAGTGAGAGAGAGAGTGTGTGTGTGTGTGTGTTTTTAGATGTATTCACGCGGATTTATGACTGCGCAGGCATTTCAATTATATTATGATTTCTAAACTGTTACAAAAATCAAAGAAACTACTTTTTCCTTCCTGCTTCCTTCCTTCATCACTCCGTCTCTCTGTTTCCCAGAGTTAGGTACATACACATTGCACATACACACACACACATACACACACAGGCACACACACACACACATTCACACACATACATATATGTATGCATGTATGTAGTTATGTATGTATGTATGTATACTCGCACACAAAATTATTTCTGTACGTGTATTTTTGTTGCATACACACATGCACAAGCACAGACACACACATACATACACACACACACACACACACACAGACACACACACACACACACACACACACACACACACACACACACACACACTCACACACACATACACACGCACATCAAGAGCGCAGTGGCGTGAAAATCGAGTCACGAGACAAATTGTGAGCTTCAGTTTTAATTTTTCCCA
>NC_068992.1:54434877-54437095 GCF_001194135.2 Octopus bimaculoides
TATATATATATATATATATATATATATGAAGAAGCAAAAACTGAAAATATGCAGTAGATAAACATTCATACACAAGCATATAGCTGTTTAGATATTTATAGAACAGATTTACATGAAGTACAAAAATACAGAATGCTAAATGGAGGGGGAATGGTATTTCAGGTCCGACAGCTGTTTCTGTGGACATTGAATTACATAATAGTTGCAATGTTAGCAGATGGGGTGTGCAAAATGTCAAGAATATATAACCATCAGTGGATGCATATAAACATTACCATAGATCCGTCATAGATAGATAGATAGATAGATAGATAGATAGATAGATAGATAGATAGATAGATAGATAGATAGATGCATACATACATACATAGACAGACAGACAGATAGTTAGATAAATAGATATACATACATACGTAGAAACATGTTTTCTTGTGTTTCTAGGTGTTTTATGTATGCACATATTTATGTTTCGTGTACTTACATAGACACACATGCGCTTTTATATATATATATATATAAATGTATTTGTGTGAATATGCGTGGGTGTGGGTGTGGGTGTGTATGCATATATGTATAGATGAACATATAGCTATACAGTAATCCCTCGACTATCGCAGGTGTTACATTCCAAAACGCCCTGTCATAGGTGAAAATCCGCAAAGTAGAAACAGTACTGTATTGTATATATATATTTTTCATTATTCTTATAATTTGTATATATTTTATTATAAATGCAAAACAACACCCACGGGGGAATCGACGTAAGCTTAAATAAAAAACCGCGATAGGTGAACCGCAATATGGCGAGGCATTACTCTACATATATATACATATATATATATACATATATATATATATATATATATATATATATATATATTTGCGCATGAGTGTGCGCATTTCCGTTCCATCGCTTACAGCACTGAACTGACAAGGGTAAATTTAAAAACGCAAACTAGTTAATTAATTGTCAAATGTCAGAATTCCCTCCCCTTCCGTTGGCAGTATTCCCTGAGCAGTATGGCTAATATAAATGTGCATTATTCAAAGATGAATCTTCAGTTTCTTGCAGATGTCAGCTCAGTTAGCAGACATCGACCGTGATCACTCTTGTCTGGCGACTTTTCCACTCTAGCTCTGTCAATTTATCCTAATAATTAAAATCTATTTTATCCCTGCTTTTTTTTGACCTTGTAGTTTATCATTTCGTCTTTCACTCTGTCTCCCTATCTGTTTCTCTCTCTCATTCTCTTTCCTCTCTCATTCCCTCTCTTTATAATACACTGTTTTTCTACAAAACACTTTTCTCTCACTCTATTTCGTTCACTATATTTTATATTTGTACTTTCCTATCCTTCTATTTCTTTTCTTCTCTGTCTTCTCCTTCATGTAGAGAGAACCAACTTAATACAAAACTAGATAGGCGATGTTTGTAAAGATGCGCTAGAAAGCTTATATACTCTTTTAAACGAACATGGATACAAACGCAATAATATCAAAATTTGTATTGGGAGGAGTTGTTAGAGCGTGTAACAGAATGTTTCGCGGTATTTTCTTCAACACTGCGTTTCGAGTTCAAATCCCATCATGATCAACATTGCTTTTCATATTTTCGAAGGCAGCAAAAAATATTACCAACCCAAGGCTGCGTTTTCGGGGGGAAATGTAAGAACGTCGGATCGTATCAGATGCGTTGAGATATTTGTTCCGGTATAGTCCAATAATTGCTGGTATTAAACCATTGTTCTCTATAACACCATTACCTGGCACCTTCCGTACCCTCAATAGAATCCACTCTATTAGGGAAACATTTCTGTCTTGTATCAGCCTCAGTCGAGCTTGTAATGCATCATAGACACTTCCTTCTTCCCCGACGAACAAATCATATAAGCATATAATTGTTGGCACTCCGTCGCTTACGACGACGAGGGTTCCAGTTGATCCGATCAACGGAACAGCCTGCTCGTGAAATTAACGTGCAAGTGGCTGAGAACTCCACAGACACGTGTACCCTTAACGTAGTTCTCGGGGATATTCAGCGTGACACAGTGTGACAAGGCTGACCCTTTGAATTACAGGCATAACAGAAACAGGAAGTAAGAGTGAGAGAAATTTGTGGTGAAAGAGTACAGCAGGGTTCGCCACCATCCCCTGCCGGAGCCTCGTGGAGCTTTAGGTGTTTTCGCTCAATAAACACTCTGGGAATCGAAACCACGAC
>NC_068992.1:54437111-54437983 GCF_001194135.2 Octopus bimaculoides
TATAATTGTTGGCACTCCGTCGCTTACGACGACGAGGGTTCCAGTTGATCCGATCAACGGAACAGCCTGCTCGTGAAATTAACGTGCAAGTGGCTGAGAACTCCACAGACACGTGTACCCTTAACGTAGTTCTCGGGGATATTCAGCGTGACACAGTGTGACAAGGCTGACCCTTTGAATTACAGGCATAACAGAAACAGGAAGTAAGAGTGAGAGAAATTTGTGGTGAAAGAGTACAGCAGGGTTCGCCACCATCCCCTGCCGGAGCCTCGTGGAGCTTTAGGTGTTTTCGCTCAATAAACACTCTGGGAATCGAAACCACGACTCTACGACCGCGAGTCCGCTGCCCTAACCATTGGGCCATTGCGCCTCCACTAAGCATATAATACATAGATATAATAACAGTTGATATAAGTGTTAGTTGGTTGGCTGGTTGATTTCTCGCGTCATGATTTACATCGCGTAGAGAAGGAGAGATGAGTGACAGAATAAGAGAAATACAGTTAAAATATAAGAGCAACAGAAAGATGAACATAATAGGTTAGGTAGCGGGCAATGAGTAAAAGAACACGACACACACATATATACAGAAATAGAGATAAAGGTAGAGTTATGAGAGATGTATTCAAAAGAGAAATTTGTTTTATCTAATCCTATTTTAATATTTTTCTTTTGAAAATTAGTATTCATCACATTATTTGATCAGAACCAAGAAATATCCACAGCACTGATAATTGTCAAATGTATGGCAAATTTCCTGATCTTGTTCATATTGGCAAAAGTATTCTTCGAAAGTTACCATATATATATGTGTGTATATATCTATATATGTGTGTATATATATATGTGTGTATATATATATGTGTATATAT
>NC_068992.1:54438589-54440077 GCF_001194135.2 Octopus bimaculoides
ATATATATATATATATATATATATATATATATATATACATGCATATAGATCTTTAAATATGCATATACGCATATGTATAAACTGACTTATATACCTACATATATATACATATATGTGTGTACTTTTATATATATCTATATATATACATTTGTGTAGGTGGGGTGTACATATTGATACAAACATATACAGACTCAAATTATTAAAACTTTCCCATCGTATGCAGGCGCATAAATATTCTGAAATCAAATCTGCACGAACACACACACACACACACACCACCACCACACAAACGTGCAGACACATGCTCACATATGTGCTACATAATGAACACATTCACATAAGACATTCGTCGTTTTCTCTGGAGGTTTTGATTTCGTCTTTTAACAAATTGTTGCAATATGCTTTTTGTGTCTACTTGTGTGTGCCTGTGAGTCTATGTGATTCTGCGTATATGTATAATTGTGTGAACAAGTGCCTTTACCGTATGCGTTTCTATAAGTTTCAGTCGTGAGTACAAAAGAAGCGTCTAAGAATGAAAAAGAATATCTCTGTGACGTGTTTGCTTTTTTAAGCATTAATTATAGTGTCCAACTGTTAGGACAACTATATTTACAACGAGGCTATATATTTATTTCTCTTTTTCATGTTCGCATCTATTCTTTTGTCAATGGAGACAGCATTAATACGTGTATACGGTATCTTTCTTCATGTTTTACGCATGTAACATCAATATATCAAGTATGTTATATATATATATATATATATATATATGCGTGTGTGTGTTTGCTTGTCTGTGTATACATATATAATATATACATATATATGCATATATATATAAATTTATACATGCGTACATATACATACATACATATATACATACATGCATACATACATACATGCATACATACATATGTATAAGTGTATGTACAAGTTTGTCGATATTTCTGCTTGTGTATGTAAGCAAAATTTTTGTACATATCTACGTATGTGGATATCTTCAAATGTATAAATACGTATGTATATGCTTATGCATGATGTAAACTCACAGACAAAAACCCACGTACACACCCATACATTTATGCATGTATATATGTTTAATATAAATAAACACACACACATACACACACACAAACATACACACACTCACATACAAGCACAAAGTCGTGGATCTTTGAATTTACATATATGTAACATTACTCGTTTTATATTGATTATGCATAAATATACGTTTTTGTCATGTATGCATCTATATACATATATATGAACGTGTATACGAATGTATGTATATACGCATATATACATAATTATTTTATACATGTGTGAGTGAGCGTACGTATGTGCATGTATATAAACATATAAAATTTATAATATATGTGTGCATGAATACATGTATATGTATATATATATATATGTGTGTGTGTGTGTGTGTGTGTGTGTGTGTGTGTGTGCGTGCGTGTATATTTATATATATATATATGTATATATATA
>NC_068992.1:54442034-54447804 GCF_001194135.2 Octopus bimaculoides
TGAGTTCATTATAAACCTGGAAGCAGAAGAGACAGAGGAAGGGAAAGAGAGAGAGGGAGAGAGGAAAAAAGAGAGAAAAAAGAAAATAGACAACTTTATTGATCGAATATAAAATCTTCTTTACTGATATGACACTGGATAGAAATAAGTTATCAAATAATAATAATAATAATAATAGCAATAATAATAATAATAATAATAATAATAATAATAATAATAATAATAATAATAATAATAATAACAATAACAATAATAATGATAATAATAATAATAATAATAATAATGTGTGTTTATGAAAGCAATAATGATGATGATGATGATAACAATAATAATAATGATAATAATAAAAGTAACTGATAGCAATAATGATAATGATAATAATGATAATGATAACAGTAATGATAATAACAGCAATAATAATAATAATAATAATAATAATAATAATAATAATAATAATAATAATAACAACAACAACATTATCCTGTGTTTTCCAAACTTCATCTAATTTCTTTTCAAACTCTTCTTTTTTTCCAAACATATATTTCCAACTTATTTCCCAATCTTCTCATTTGTTCTTGCTTACCATTTTTTGTTTAGCTTTTTTATTTCTTTCTTTCCTTCTTTCTTTCTTTTGCATTCTCCTTTTATTCTCCTAAAGAATATTTTTATATTATCCTTCTTTTGAAAGCGTTTTCTTCTTCGTTTCTTAATTTCAATATACTTTTAGCTGAATGTGTTTATTGATTTATATGCTTATTATTGTTGTTGTTTTTTTTTTCATATGTATTATTTTTATTTTGTAAAGTACATCACAAGAACCCAAGATCTACAGCTGTGTTATTTTTTAAACAATGCTTTATTTCTGTGAACTTGCCCCTCTTTTTTTTCTACTACAATATGGTAGTATCGTTATTTCCTGGTCGATAATCGTTCATTTTTTTTTTTTTTTTTTGATAGTCAGCGATACTTGGATAATAGCGTTTCTTGCCGTAATATGAAAGTTCGAAGCAATATGTCAAATAAACGACATAGGAATAACTTAACCCTCCAAGGTAACTTATATCTATTTTTTCTATGTTTAACAAATCCATTTTCCACGTATGTATATCTAACATTGTTTATTATCATACTTCTGTAGATATGCACTGACTTTGAATTAATTTTGAAAATAATGAAGAGTTTACTAAGGTATCTTTGCCATTATTAAGCTGATGTTTGAAACATAAATTAATGCTGCCATTTTAATGTCCATGTATCCATAAAGACACATTGCCATTGTTTCAATAAATGTTTAAATAGTGAAGAATTTAGTAAAATAACGTCGCCATTATTAAACTTACATTTGGGACATTATTGTTGTTGGCACTCCGTCGGTTACGACGTCGAGGATTCCAGTTGATCCAATCAACGGAACAGCCAGCTCGTGAAATTAACATGCAAGTAGCTGAGCACTCCACAGACACGTGTACCCTTAACGTAGTTCTCGGGGATATTCAGGGTGACAAGGCTGATCCTTTGAATTACAGGCACAACAGAAACAGGAAGTAAGAGTGAGAGAAATTTGTGGCGAAAGAGTACAGCAGGGTTCGCCACCATACCCTGCCGGAGCCTCGTGGAGCTTTAGGTGTTTTCGCTCAATAAACACTCACAACGCCCGGTCTGGGAATCGAAACCGCGATCCTATGACCGCGAGTCCGCTGCCCTAACCACTCGGCCATTGCGCCTCCATACATGTGGGACATAAATTAAAATGAAAGTTTGAAAAGTTTTGATTTAGATAATTAACACTTTTACTAACATATATCAGAACAAATACACCGTCTTTGTTTCAATTAATATTAAATTAAGCTGATATTCGGAACATAAATCAGCATGAAATTTCGATATACGGTTTTAATTCGATCATTTTAAAACAAGAAATTTGTATCATAGAACTCAAGCATATTGATATCAAATTTGTTAAATGCTCTAAAGCTAATACGTGGACTGATTAGCACGTTGTTTTTGAATATATTATCTTGATACTAAGTTTATATAGTCGTTAATCATATTATTAGGTATTATAGTCACTAATTTGAAATAGAAAATTAGACTAATTAATTAGTCTTGAAGCACGTGCTTATCTCTTGCCAAGCAACTATATTACGAGATAGTACAAAAGAGCGCCTGTAATACGAAACATAGTCGGCCAGTGCATAAGGTGATATACTGGCAGAACTGTTAGAGCATTAGAAAGAAATGTCTTCCCGTGTTTGTTCAAGGCCTTTGCATTCTAAGATCAAATCCTACCAAACATAACTTTAATCATCATCATTTCGGGTTTTGATAAATATGGCATCTGTCACCATTAAGTTGACTCCCCCCTCTCTCTCTCTCTCTCTCTTTCTCTCTCTCTCATATGACTGTTTCATCTCGCCATGATCGATCATCTGAATCTCATTTTGTGGATTAAGGTCTCTTTACTCTCTTATTTGTTTCAGTCATTTGACTGTGGCCATGCTGGAGCACCACGTTTAGTCGAGCAAATCGATCCCAGTACTTGTTCTTTGTAAGCCCAGAACTTATTCTATCGGTCTCTTTCACCGAACCGCTATATTACGGGGACATAAACACACCACCATCAGTTGTCAAGCGATGGTGGGGGGTCAAACACAGACACACAAACACATACATACATATACACGACGGGATTCTTTCAGTTTCCATCTACCAAATCTACTCACAAGGGTTTGGTCGGCCCGTGGCTATAATAGAAGACACTTTGCCTCAGGTGCGACGCAGTGGAACTGAACCCGGAACCATGTGGTTCGTAAGCAAGCCACTTACCACACAGCCACCCCTACGCCTAAATTGAATTGATTACATCTCTCCATCACAAGTTCTAATCTTGTGCTAATATAAGTAGCTTGGAAATCGGGCGTGTTGGTCCTAATCAGAATAATTAGTTCCTAGGTTTGCTCGATGCGAACCAAGCTATAAGTAAACAACGAGAACAAGAACAAGAGCGACAACGACAACAATGATAGCAGTTGTAGCAACAAAAAGGCAGACGACCCTGGAGTGGAATATTAAGAAAGGTCTGATAATCTGAAAGGTTTCTTTGTTTTGGAAGTATCAAGAAACGTGTTTTTTTTTTAATATTTTTTTTCTAAATACTTTGCCACCAATTTTTTGTAGTCTTTTTTTTTTTATTTTGTCTTTGTATCTTTTATATTCTCAAAATCGGTGATACATTTTAATTGATCTCCAGCTGTGAAGCACGAAACAGTCTGTAGATTCAGATTTTCAAATGTGTACATGCACAGATATCTTGAATTTAAACATTCTCACAATCTTACGTGTTAAATTTCTTTTATATAAGAAACCACATATGTTTCTTCATGCTCTGTATTATTTACTTTGTGGTTAAGACAACTAAAGAGAGTTGCCATTTATTTTATTTATATGTTTATTTATTTTTTCCTTCCTTTGATCTACAGGAAGGAGTGTAACTATTGCTTTCGTCGGCCCTTCAGTACAAGTGAGATCGACTAGATTAGCACTCCTACAAATAGTTGCAAGTCTACGGTTGCATGAAAAAAATTATTTACGAATGGGATTACAGACAGGATAATAGAGTTAATGTAATTACATATTTACTTGTTGTGTGAGATTGTCTTCTGTACAGCCATTTTATATTGAAAATCTAATTCTGCAGGTACAAAAGTAATTGAGAGTGATAATGGTATCAGTAATAGTGTTTTATTTACCACAAAGGGCTCGCAAAAACTTTGGGGACGGTACAGGAAATGCAATGTGGGGTTACATAAAGAAGCGTGTAAAAATTACAAACGGTAACAAAATAAATGCTAATAATGAAAATTTCCCTAAAACAATATTTCCTAAGGCTGCACGTGGAGATCCTACAAAACCACGGTCCCCCTGACCACTAGGACAAGTGCCCTCCAAGCATCGTCTTCCTTTTATCTATAGGCGCAGGCTTGGAGTAGGCCCTTTTACCCGAACCATTCTTGTCACATTCACCCACTTCTCAATAAAAGTGTTGGGAAGCAGCACTTCCTTCTCTATCCTCACCTTGCTTTATAAGGGAAACTTGAAAAAGTTGATGAGGACTTGGCCAAAGAGGAAAGTATCAACCATTAGCCTTTTCAATCTGGTCCACCGCAAAACCACTTTCGCTAACTTCACCAGGCAAAGAAACACTGCCTCCCCTTCCCGGCCAAAAGAAAGCGATGGGATGATTTTCACAATGGACTCAGCCAATAGCCGAATCCTTCCTACACGTGACAGCAGATGTGCAACGTAAAGCTACAAGACAACAATGCTAGGGTGCTGGATGAAAGCGTACAGAATAATTATGTCCCTCTACGCGCATCTCGGCCAACCCGTCTCCGGGCGGTTCCATGCCTGTGTATTTTATCCCGAACCGGCAATGCTCCTCGGTAGCACTGACGGGTCAGAAATTTCAGGACCTTAGTTTTTTAAAAGTACGTTGTTTTAATGGCCGATGAAGGAGAAAAGCACAGTTGACATTAGCGAGGTCAGAAAGTTGAAACCAACACAGCGGGGCATTGAGTACAAAGCGAAATATCTGTTTCTGAGTAAATATTTATGATACAAAATTGTAACAACTCGTGGGCGAGAAAACAGTGATTTATGTACTCTTGAAAGCGAAGATTCTGCTTGAGCTACTGTTTATGATCTGTATAATCCTCTTTCTGTGATATGAATTAATCCTTTTTCTCAAGAATACAATGGGATTAAATTTCTGAAAGAAATTAAGACGGCGCCATAAACTATCGTTACATCTAGGTAAACTAAAAGGCATGAAATCACAAGCAGTGCATTGTTTTTTCTTTTAGAAATGTTATTTCAGAGCCAAATCATATTAGTGAATAACAAAAATCGGTAAAGCATCGAATACAATTCCGTGTAATATTTCTTCTAGCTTTTTACGTTTTGATTTCCAATTCCGCCGAGCATAACGTTGATTTCATTCTTCTGCAAACGATAAAATAAAGTACGAGGTAAGTCCTGGGAGTTGATGAAATTGACTAACAGTCTCCCTAAAATTTGAAACTCTCTACCTACGTCAGGACCAGTTAAAGGATGGTGAATTAGCGGAATTACTGGAGCAATATCTCTTCAGGTTCCTTGCACTCTGGGTTAGAATACCACCGAATTTATCTTTGCTTATTATATAGATCAAATAAAATTCTACTCAAGAACTCCAGTCTATGCAATCAACTAAGCTCTATTCCCAAATTTCAAGCCTTGTACTTATATTAAAAACAATTATTATTATTATTAATATTATCATCATCATCATTATTATGTAAGGCGGCAAGTTAGCAGATTCGTTAACACGCCGGGCGAAATGCTTAGCGGTATTTCGTCTGCCCCTACGCTGTGAGCTCAAATTCCGTCGAGCTCGACTTTGCCTTGCATCCTTTCGGGGTTAATAAATTAAGTATCTGGGAAACACTGGGGTCGATGTAAACTACTAGTC
The DNA here is from genome assembly GCF_001194135.2 of Octopus bimaculoides. NCBI lineage: Eukaryota > Metazoa > Mollusca > Cephalopoda > Octopoda > Octopodidae > Octopus > Octopus bimaculoides. The sequence continues at coordinate 54,447,544 of NC_068992.1, forward strand.
CCCTCCCCACAAATTTCAGGCCTTGTGCCATTAGTAGAAATTATTATTATTATTATTATTATTATTATTATTATTATTATTATTAATATTATGAAGAGTTGAGGAATGACAGAATTGTGAACGCACCTTTCAATGTATTCTTTCTGACTCTACGTCCTGGGTTCGAATCCCAACGAGATAGTTTTACGTTTCATCCCTCTCTGGGATCAATCGGTTATGTGTGTGTGAATGTAGGTCTGTATGTATGGTTGTGTGTGGATG
>NC_068992.1:54449137-54449760 GCF_001194135.2 Octopus bimaculoides
TAGCTTGCTTACCAACCACATGATTTCGGGTGGTTTTGGTAGACGCAAACTGAAAGAATCCCGTCGTGTATGTATGTATGTATGTATGTATGTATGTATGCATGTATGTATGTATGTATGTGTTTGTGTGCCTGTGTTCGTCCCCCGACCATCGCTTCACAACCGATGATGGAGTGTTTACGTCCCCGTAAATTAGCAGTTCGGCAAAAGAGACCGCTCGACAAAGTACTAGTCTTACAAAGAATAAGTCCCGGTGTCGATTTGTTCAACTAAAGGCAGTGCTCCAGCATGGCTGCAGTCAAATGACTGAAGCAAAAATAACAAATATACAAGAAGTTGACGTCTATAACTTGGCAATTCTTCTGACAGGAATACAAAAGTATAAAGAGCAGGTCTTGTGGTTTCCTGTTTCTCGTTCGATTCCCTTTTGTACTTCTCATAGCTCACGTTCTCTAGAGTGAAGATATTAATTTCACTGCTTTATCATTTTTGAGAATATGGACAAATTAAGGGAACAAATGTACTCCTAGAGTACACCCAATTAAATTTACGAAATTCGGTGAAGGGATGTGCGCGCACGCGTGTGTGTATGTGTGTGTCTGTATTACTATGTGTACATATAT
>NC_068992.1:54450679-54451848 GCF_001194135.2 Octopus bimaculoides
ATATATATATATATACATAAATATAAATTCATTTAAACAGCAGTTTTCAATGTTTCACCAATGTTTCGTATCTTCAAAATTTGACACAGTTTTGCTATCTACATTCCAGAGATTGAACTTAATATCATTGTTAGAAACCAACTCCTTCTTTACAGGATGGCTTCAAATCATTAATAATAAAAGAGAACATACATACATACATACGTACATACATAAAGAATAATTTTATCTTCGGGTATACATCTTGTAGTATGCTGTTTAAAGTCCGTTCACAATGTTCCGCTACCTGATGTTATCAACAGTATGGAGGTATATGTCACTGGATTTACTTCAGGATTCCTTCGTATCCGTAGTATTTATTAGAGAAAGAAAATGGAATTCAGAAATACTTCATTGTTCACTACGATTGTTTCCTATAGCATTTCCCTCGTGAGGCACCTATGCGCGATGGGTCGAAACGATCGTAGTGAATCTCGTGAATTCTATTTTCTTTCTCTCACATATTTTACATAAATACAAATATGCATAAATGTGGGTGATGTAATGTATGGTTCTTAGCATGTATTTAAGATCCTAAATGGTTTTTTCCCCTGTAGCGAATTCTAAAGGTGTTTTCACTATTCCTATGACAGTTAATATTTCTCTTTGCTATATTTTATGAAGAGATTAATTCTTTCATTTCTCCTCTTTATGGGCATTTTGTTGTCGTGTGGCTATGACATCCCCAACAAATGGGAATATCAGCAATTGATACTGTATATTGTGTGACGAAAAGAGCTATTGTTTATAGTTCACCAGAGAATGATTTAGTGAGTAGCAACCAACACATCTGCAAGGTAGCTAGTGATGCGTATTTCATATTTTCTTTATATGGTATGTGTAATGTCCATTACTTTCGTTTGTTTAATTTTGGTTGACATAAAAATATAGGATCGACTATCACTTGAATTGTTTTGCACGGTCAGTCATTAAATATTTCACTGAAGTGGAACAGAATTATATTAGCGAATTTCATGTGCATCGTATTTTCTAGGCCCAAGTGTATCTATTTATCTATTTGTCTATCAATCAATCGAAATATGTGCGTGTTCATATGTGTGCGCGCGCATATCTGTGTATGCACATGTATGTATATATATATATATATATATATATATATATATATATAT
>NC_068992.1:54452679-54454773 GCF_001194135.2 Octopus bimaculoides
TATATGTGTGTGTGTGTGTGTGTGTGTGTGTGTGTGTGTGTGTGTTTGTGTGTGTATGTATGTGTGTGTGCGCGTGTGTGTGCCTGTGTGCGTATACAAGATAGCACAAAAGTAGGTTTACAGTTATTCAACTATCTCTTTCGCATTCATATATTAACAGTTTAGATCTTAATTATAAAAAAAATTTGAAACCACTTTTCTATGCTAATTTAGTTAATTTTGTCAAGCACCCTTTTCAGTTTGTAAGATAGAGACCCGGACTGATAGGTCGAGACATATATTGTACCTAATACAAGTCTAATAAGAAATCCATCTCCTACTATTAATTAATAATATTACCCTAGCTACCACTGCGAAGCTCTTGAAGTAGATCCAACGGAAGTGTACCACAACTGCGGATCACAACAGGTAGCCTAAACTGTTCCGATGCTCTACTCAACATTTAAACATACTAATTGACTTATACACGTATTTGTCCAAATTATTTATTATCATTGTTATACATATATTTATATATTACTTGTTCTCGTTAAATAGCGCAGTCAAAAGGGTAAACCATAACACTGTCCTGGTATTTGCTTTTCCTTCATCTTACATTTTTATCTTCTGTTTCCATAAAGGGTAACCACAGCATAAGAGACATGCACTGAACGCTGGTCCGTCGGCTTTCGCCAATGTTCTCTCTATTCGTGACTTGTTCAATATCCTCGTTAAATCCAATATTGCATACGTTTTAGATCATAATTAACACGGGAAAATATATGCCTTTTTCAAATCTCTAACATCAAAGTCTTCAATTGTTTGCGTTATTTTATTTTTTATATATATATAATTCAGAGGAACGAATATTGGCATAAATGTTTTTCCGATAAATATAGCATTTTTATATGTCAGTCAAAGGTAGTGCGTAACGTCCATGATTTTTTTCTGGTCCTTTTAGACTAACGAGATCAATGTAATTGATGATCAGTTTGAACATATGTAGATCGATACATCAATGTCTTTTGCGGGGGAAATAACGTGACTGAAGATGGAATTACGAAGGATTACGTTGGTTGAGTGAATGACTGGGTGAAATATACAGTGTGGGTTTTGAAAAGAGCAACACAGAAGATCAAAAACCACATTAAATGATCATATAGCACCAGGAGAGAAGACGAAAAGACAAAATGAACTAGCAAAACTTACTGGATAATTCCAGATTCCGGATTTCTGGCTCTGCATAAGAAATGCTCTGGTAGAATCGTCCACAACATCGAGCAAAATGTTTAGCGTCATTTCTTATCTCTCTACGTCAGAAGTTCGCTGAGGTTGACCTTGCCTTTCATCGTTTTGATGTCGATGAAATAAATGCTAGTTAAGCACTGGTATTGATGCAATCGAGTTACCCCTTCCCCAAGATTGCTTGTTTTGTACCGAATTTGAAATCAGTATATTTTTAAATGTTTGATTTTGGAAAATTTAAATGTAGTTAGTTAAGACTTTTGGCGGCGTCAAATAGCAAAATTCATACAATTAATGATATATATTGACTTGTAGAAATATTATGGTAATACAGGATACCAATGCAGTTGAAAACGGAAAATAAATTAAAGATAATAATAATATTGCAGAATTGGAAATAATAATAATATTGCGGAACAATAGTTGCTCTCGTTGGATGAGAATTCTATTGAAAAAAATTGCAGTTCTGGATTGACTGGAAAAAGAATTGTCAGTATATCTAAATTTTGTTGAAATCATCTGAGAGAGATTTTAAATAATTGTACTAAAGGAACAAAAGTTTAATTGAGAAAAATAATCACTGGTTAAATGTAGTGAAATGAAACCTGAAATATACGAACTCCAATGACTGCGAAAAGTTTCCTGCAATAAAAAGAGAAAAAGAGACAAAATAATGATCAGATAAATGGAAGATAAATTAAATAGGATTAACATTTCAAAGCGGAAAAGCTACGTGGGAGGAAATATACGAACATTTGCACCGATGCTTACATCTACAATCATATATATATACATATATATATAATCTCTCTCTCTCTCTCTCTCTCTCTCTCTCTATATATATATATATATATATATATATATATATAT
>NC_068992.1:54455172-54463470 GCF_001194135.2 Octopus bimaculoides
ATATATATATATATATATATATATATATATATATATATATATACATATTTGCATGTCAGTGCATATGTGTGTGCATACATGTGCACAGGTGCGTGCGTGTGTGTGTACGTGTGAGCGTACGTATGTGTGCATTGTGCGTGTGCAGCATCCGAAATGAATGCTCAATTACTTATATACATAATGACTAGGTTAATTAGGCTAAGTAAATGAATCTTGTATCTATACAGGAATAGGGGAAAAGGCGATTAAAAGAGTAAATGACATGGATGTGTGTGTGTGTGTGCGTGTGTATTTGTGTGTGTATATATATATACATTATACATGTACATATATATATAATATATAGATACATATATATATATATATGTATGTGTAATTCATATATATATATATATATATATATATAAGCATGTATGTATGTATGTATGTATGTATGTATGTATGTATGTGTGTATAAAATCGAGAGGCCTATGTATAGAAATACAGTTAGAATGAAATTGAATTAAATAGATAATGAAGTGATCCCAAATAGGATAAAATTATACTTAATGTTAAAATTCAAATTAAGATTAAAATTAAGGTAAAAGCAAATGGATTTAAGTGGTCGAAAAAGGAATGGCAAGTTTAATTGAATTACATAAAGGAACCTTGGATCTCTACGTGATCGGGTGAGAAATATGGAGTAAAGGTTAGACTAAATTTAGAAAGTGTTGCTTCGGTTTTTCTGTAGATTAACTGCTTGTAGAAATTTGTAAAGAGCTGTAAAGGAACATTACATATAAACGTATATGAGCATCTGAGAGTAATGGCAGGTGGCCTAGTGGTGGAAATGTCCGATTATAATCGTGAAACTGTGGGCTCAATTCCAAGATTGAGTTGAATGTGTTTGGTGAAAGAATTTAATTTTTCATATTTGCATGTGCAATAAGTACAAGCTGGCTGCTGGTACAACATTTTCTCCCTTAAGTTGTTACATGCTACTATTTATAGCTTTATGCACTTCTAGATCCAGTGTTCCAAAAGAATAAAAAGAATTATTACCGTTTTTTTTTTTCGAGAGTTAATAAATTTTTATGACGCCAACAACATATAATTGTCGCTGGTAGGAATAAAGATTCTAAAACGGAAGCAAAAATTCGACGGTTTGCTTTGGTACAATGGTAGAATGCCTGTTATGTCTAGAGAAGACGTAGAAGAAGAAGAAGACTATTTTCAATTGTAGGCAGCTAATCGATTACATCGACTCTCACACTTGATTAGTACTTTATTTTATCGGCCCCAAAAGAGCCAAAATAAATCATGGAAGGCATTTTTTCGACACTCTAATGAATCTGCCAGCACGCTCTTCCTAAGAAGTTCAATAAGTCATTCTAATTTTGGCACCAGACCAGAAATTTTGATAGGAGGGAAAAGCCGATTACATTTTAAGCAATACTTGAGTAACAATTCATTTTAGTGACTGGAAAAAAAGGATTAAATGTTATCTTCCTTGGTATTTGAGCTCAGAACCTTAAGTGCCGGTAAATAATTATCGAAAATAACGTAAATTTTGTAAAACATTTTTCCGAATCTGTAACGATTCTTACCAGTTTATAATTAAAAAAATTCTTTCTAATTTCGATACAAGGCCAGCCCTTTTAGAGGGAGGAATCAGTCGATTACGTTAAAATTAGTATCTATCTGGTACTTTATTTTATCTTGCTCGAAAGGATGAAATGTAATATTAGCCTAAATGGGATTTGTACTCAAATTTAAGCGGAAACTTATTGTAGCAGCTTAAGATCAAGCACTGTCAACAAACAACTTGAGAAAATATAGCCAAATCAAATGAATGAATATTAAAATTAACAATAACAGACAAGAGGACGTGCACAATGAATGTATTAGTTTGACGCTCAGTAAAAAGGGGGAGTTTTACCGAGCATCAAACCAATACGTTCCTTGTGCACGTCCTCTTGTTTGTTATTGTTAATTTTAATGCTCCTTTATTTGATTAAACTATTTACCGCACGCTCACGCGGGACTTCTACGTCCTTCCGACCGATTTGGAGTATCTGGTCCCCATTAGATAGAATATTGACTAGTTTCCTAACCAGGACCAGGCCACTATGTCCCCTAATTTTCTCCGCCGTATATAATAACAATGATAAAAAGCTCTAATTATTATATCTGAAACTTACAGAACTGCGCTCGGTAAGATCTTATGTGATTCGACTATTTACCGCACGCTCACACGGATTCTCTATGTTCTTCGGACTGATTTGGAGTACCTGGTTCATTGATTTTCTTACTCTGACCCTGGATTATGTTAGCTTTAAACTCCTTCGAGTACGTCTTTTCTGCACCTTTGATCGAGAAAATATATGTGTATGTAGAGAAGTTGTCAACAGAATGTTAAGTGTACGTAATTTGAGATCCACAATGACACCAATTGTTGGAGAATGCTACAAGTTAACCCAGAGGGAATATAATGACTAGAGTCATGATAAATTTGTGAATACTGGTAGCTTTGTAAAAATTGAGGGTTTTAAGAAGGAAGTATATGGTACAATCATTTGGTAGAAAGAGTAATTGAGTCGGAAACATGAAATATTTAGTGGATCGTTTTCATTCAAACGGATAAGATGGATTATAACAAGTCAGATATTACAGTAATAGACAAAGAAAATCGAATTTGGATATTGATTGATCCATCAGGTCCGTTTGATATTGGGATTTTGAAGAAAGTAGATGAAAAGTTGAAAAACTTCAACGCCGTAAAATTTGAGATTGCAAGGATTTGGAACAGGAACTCTGTAAAGATGGTATTTGTGATAAATGGTACGTGAGGGACTGTGAGTGACGAAATAGATAAATGGATAAAGGAGATCGGAATGGGGTGTCATGTGAAGATACTACCGAAGTTTTCCCTCTTCGGAATAAGGATTATCATCAGAAAGGTTTTGAGCATTTCATGGCTTACTGAAATCAGTTGTGGATATCTAAGATTACACGTAGTAACTCACTCCCCACCAAAATTCTACAACGAATAAGATGAATCCCGAGTCAAGAACATAATAATAATAATGATGATGATGATAATAATAATAATAATAATAATAATAATAATAATAATAATAATAATAATAATAATAATAATAGTAGTAGTAGTAGTAGTAGTAGTAGTAGTAGTAGTAGTAGTAGTAGTAGTAGTAGTAGTAGTAGTAGTAGTAACAACAACAATAACGATAATAACGACAACGATAATAGCGATACTACTACTACTACTACTGCTAATAATAATAATAATAATAATAATAATAATAATAATAATAATAATAATAATAATAATAATAATAATAGATAGATAGATAGATAGATAGACAGATAGATGGATGGATAGATAGATAGATAGATAGATAGATAGATAGATAGATAGATATACAGGCATGAAGAAATTATTTTTATAAATAATTTATTGCAAAATTATGTGTAGCTAATTCAAAAGAAATGGTTAAAATTCGATATTTTAGTTGCGATGTACAAGTATAAACGTTAGATGTTACCCGTGTGAAGTGAATCAAAGTTAGGTAGAATAGCTACTGTTACATACTATGTAGGACAATGAGGAATACAATAAGATCAAATTAGTATACATATAGAGAGAGATTTAACAGATCAAAGATGAAATTAGCTTTCGAAGGTTTTACGCATTTTGTGATTGCAAGAAGGAATTCTTTTGGAGTGTTTGTTTAGAATTTCGCCTTTGAGTCAGAGTTAGTGTAATGAGTATAGCCAAGCTTTAGGTTTAGCAAAACATTATATGATCTCTTTGTTATTCATTGAAAAAAAATTCTCCCTGGGTTAACTGGTCTGTTTCAGATTAGGGAGCGGATTTTTTTTTTTGCTAGTTTTCTAATTTTTAGATGAAACGAGATAATGAGGTTCGATTATTTCTATTGAGATTTCTAAAAATGTATTTTTTGTGACGCGAATTAAAGGTGAAACCAAAAGAGATTTGATTAGAGTGTTTTTGTAAGTATCGCTAGCTACAGTGTTGGAATCAAGAGAACATTATTAGAGTTGATAAAATGATAGTTATTAATGGAATGGTAACTACTATAGGAGTTCGACGTAGCAAGGATGAATGGTTTCATTGTTTGTGAAAAGTTTGGAGTGTTAAAGCAAGAGGAATTTATAGGGTTTGTGCAAATAAAAATTATATAACCTTTGTACTGTCGAGGAAAATCTTGATTAATTTAAAGAGTTAGCTATTAAGGTTATAGTGGTGAGGTTGAATGGGTATTCTACAAAGTAATTCCTTTTTCTATTTTTATTTCTATTTCTGCTGGAAAGTACGCAAATGGTAATCAACGGAAGAAATGTGTTTTTTTATACCCGCTTCTGGAGAGAGCTTTCACATAAAAGCTCTGACCGTAGTTTAGAAGTTACAGTTATTTACAGACAAGGAGTCATCATCTCTATAAAACCCACCTGTGCATTTTAAGGTTAGTTAATAAGGGTTATAACTTTGCTAGCTGGTTCCCATTAAATGGAATGTTAACTAGTCACATAACCGGGTTCAGGCCGCTGCATCCCCCAGTTTTCTCTCTGCCGGATATAATTACAATAATAAAAGTTATAATCACTATTCCTGAAACTTCCAGAATTGCGTTCGGTAGGATCTTATTTTCCTTTTGGGATTTATCATGCATGAAAATCCGTCTATCTGATATGCTTGTAGTCCCTAGTAATATCATCCTCTGTACGTTGTGTATTTGTTATGAGATTTGAATTATGTATTTGTATAAATGTTTTTTTTTTTTTATAATTCCTAGTCATATTCTATTGAGAGATTGCTCGTGTTACTTCATTCTGATTATCTTTATTTCTTTCTTTTTTTTTTGTATAAATTTTCCATTTGTTTTAGAGAAATGTTTTCACCAATAAAGACTGATAGCATGATTAGATGTTTCATTTGATAATGGTGATTGATAACAATATCAAGTCAATTTTCTTAATCTCTATGTCCTCGTGCGTACTACTTTAATATATATAGAAAGTACCTACTACACACACATATGTATATATATATATGTGTGTGTGTGTGTGTGTGTGTGTGTGTGTGTGTGTGTGTGTGTGTGTGTGTGTGTGTGTGTGTGTGTGTGTGTGTGTGTGTGTGTGTGTGTGTGTGTGTGTGTGTGTGTGTGTGTGTGTGTGTGTGTGTGTGTGTAGTGTTCATCTGTCTTTTTAACTTTCATTTGTGTCTTTTCGTTATTGATTTCATGTAAGACTCAGAGATATTTTCTTTTAGGTTTTCTTTGTTTTATTTGTCTCAGTGTCTTTTGTTTTCTTTGCTCGGGCTTTGATATTCCTATATAAGTAGGTCCGATGGAATAGTCACTTTCTTTTAGTAACTACATACTTTATTTGGTGTATCTTCATGATATTGATGTTCCAGTCTCTTTCAGTAAATCACCAGTGGCAAGGTTTATGCTATATTTTATTGCTGCTATGTAATCGACAAGCTTATTTTCTATTGGGGGAATTTCCGTTTTCTTCTCAGAAATATCCTCGATCAACTTTAATTTTAACTATTTCTACTATTTTCACATTCAGAATTCCCATCCTTAGAATTATATATCCTTAAATCTTTCTGATGTTCTATTTAATTTGATTATCGTTTGTGGTGTTCAGGTTTGGCTTTCGTTGGTCATTACTTTGTAGGTGTGTTTTGATTTAATTATAGCGTCTTTTGTTATATGTACTGTATTTCAAATGTTTGTAGTTTATATTCTCCATGTTTGAGATTAATGTACTTATTTCTGTTGTTTGCATTCTATGTTGTTTGATTTCATTTTCTTTCTTAACTGTTCTATTTCTGTATCTGATATCTCTTTTTCAGTTCTGGAAACGAACCAGATGCACTTTTAGATAAGAACGATTTTTTTTCTCCGTATATTATATGTAGTGGTTCTGATTTCCATTTTACGAAAGTATAGTATGTGACTATAATATACGCATGTTGCATACAAACGTATCCCCTTGTTTTGGTTAATGCTATTTTCCATTTATTTTCACATCTTGCGTAGTAACGCCGTTCTTGTATTTACATTGTCATCATTTTGGTTGGATACCAGCTTTTGTATGTTTAGTTATGTGGAGTTTTGTACGCTCCATTTTTCATACAATGTATGCATGCATGAAATATAAAGTATTACATTAAATATGGTTTATTACATTAGCTATGACGCCGTTCACTTTAATATGAAGTTTTGATGCATTAAGTGTACCTAGATATTCTTCACAGTTACTCATTGATTTGTATCGTTTATCATTTATATAATACAAGGGACTAAACAGGTCTAGTGATGACTTCACTTGTGCTTCACATGTGGCTACCGATCGATCATTAATCCACTGCTTCTCAACATCATTATTTTTATGACAGGAAAAATACAAAGCGGAGAGCTGGCAGAATCATTAGCACGCTGGGAAAAATACTTAGTGACATGGATGATTCTAAGTTCAAATTCCACCTATGTCGACTTTGCTGTTCGTTATTTTGGGCCGATGAAATAAGTACCAGTTGAGCACTGGGATTAATGCAATTACTTTCAGACACGTTTATTTGCACACAAAATTTCAGACATGTGTGCCTATAGTGGAAAGTCTTAATATTATGACAGGAACAAAAGAAGGCGGTGACCAGGCAGAGTTGTTAGCACGCCGAGCGAAATGCTTAGCGACATTTCGTCTGTACTTAAGTTCTGAGTTTAAATTCGACTTTGCATTTCATCATTTCGTGGACCATAAAATAAGTACCGGAAAGCGGCGAGCTGGCAGAGACGTTAGCACACCGGGCGATATGCTTAACGGTATTTCGTCTGCCGTTACGTTCTGAGTTCAAATTCCGCCGAGGTCGACTTTGCCTTTCATCCTTTCGGGGTCGATAAATTAAGTACCAGTTACGCACTGGGGTCGATGTAATCGACTTAATCCGTTTGTCTGTCCTTGTTTGTCCCCTCTATGTTTAGCCTCTTGTGGGCAATACAGAAATAGGTATTTCGTCTGTCTTTACATTCTGGGTTCAAATTCCACTGAGGTCGACTTTGCCTTTCATCCTTTTGGGGTCGATAATTTAAGTACCAGTGAGACACTGGAGTCAATCTACTCGACTGACCCCTCTCTCCAGAAAATTTCGGACCTTGTACCTAGAGTAGAAAGGATAAAATAAGTACCGGTCAAACGTTGAGGTGAATACAATTGACCATACCCTTATCCTGAAATTCTTGGCACTTGTGCCTATAGTGGGAGGAAAGGAGCAAAACTAGGCAGCATACTGGCAGAATTCTTTCGGCTCTTGACATTGTGAGTTCAAATCCCACCAAGGTTCACTTTGTCTTTTATCCTTGTGAGGCAAATAAAATAAGTACACTGGATTCATTGTAATCGATGTGGCACCTCCTTTCAAAATTAGTGGCCTTGTACCAATATTTAGAAAGAACTATTATGGAATAAAACAGGTATGCTTCTGCATTTAAACAGCGATCTAGTTTCAATCCCAGAAAGTAACCAAACCATATTCTTTTGTTTAATTAATAAACTTCAGAAACTGTAAAGATAGCACACATGCGCATACGCTGCCTTCCTTTATTAATGTACGTCAGACACAACGACAATAACACACACGAATTTCCTCATCTCAACATTCTCCCTGCTTTTGCTTACATACCTTACATTCGCACTCATCTTCACCATCTTCGTTATATTAGCCTCAACGCAACAGTTCCGCCTATAAGAATAAAAGCGATTAGGGAAGATGTTACACAAGACGAGGTTACTGAAGCGGAAAGATTTCGTTTTAAGAGCAGGCATTTAACGTGATACGAACTTAAGAAGCATGAACAGAAAAGCCATACAACATAGTTGCTCAGCTCTGTCGACACTTTTGCCCTTTTCAGTCGATGATTTGTAACGATATGGAAATATGAAATACTGATCAATAGCAACGATTCCGAGCCCAACCAGCCTCGCCCTACTTCTCTTGGCAGCTTAAAAGACTTACAATCTCTCTATCTTAACATGGCCTACTGCATAACACTGTAATATTTCCAGGAAATAAATCATCTGCCATCGATATATGTCTACACACACGCGTATGCAAAGTTATGAGATATTACAGGCATGCGCGTATGCGTATGTTTGTATGTATTAATACAGGAAACAAATGATATGTACATAGATATATACATACTTATATGTATGCATATATATATATGTATGTATGTATATATATATATATATATATATATATAT
>NC_068992.1:54467392-54472392 GCF_001194135.2 Octopus bimaculoides
GTGTGTGTGTGTGTGTGTGTGTGTGTGTGTGTGTGTGTGTGTGTGTGTGTGTGTGTGTGTGTGCGTGTGTGTGTGATAGAGTAAGTGGTATGATGAAATATATTTTGCTCTATATTAAAATATCTTCAGAAATAGGAAAGAAAGCGTGTGGGGCGGGGGTGAATCTAACGCAAAGAATTGGTGAGGGAGGGGGAGTCGAGGGTGAAGGAAACTTGAATTCAGAAATATAATTTCCACGTGTCTTGTACTTGTTATTATTGTTGTTGTTATTGTTGTTGATAATATGCTGTTGTTTTTATTGTCGTTATTGTTGTGTATGTATTATGTTTTTGCTATTGTTATTGTTATTGTTGTTGTTGTTGCTGATAATATTCCTGTTAATATTACCATCATTGTTGTAGTTATTGTCGTTGTTGTTGTTGTTGTTTTTGTTGTTGTTGTTGCCTCGTCTTATTCTTTCTTATTAGTATTGATAACATCGCTGCCGTTGTTACTGTAGTTGCTGTTATTGTTGTGCTATATTAATTCATTATATTAATTTTTATATTAATTTATTATACCATATTAATTTTTTTTATTAATTTATAGCTGTTGTCATTCTTATTTTTTTTAACATTGTTCGTTTCTTTGTTTTCTTTTTACTCTCAACAACAGTTACGATGTTATTGTTGTCGTTGTTGTTCCATATTAATCTTTTTATGTTCTTATTTTTGTGTTGTTGTTATTATTGTCTTTCTTAATTTGTTATTGTTTAGGCTGGTATCTTTTCCCTTTTGCTTATATTCTTTATAATTTTATTTTCCTTGCTGTTGATCAAAACGCTATTGTGAATGGTACTGATTCTTTTCAGACCGGGCAAGAAACCAGGATCAGGGATTTATCACTTTGCTGGTACCGCTACATCAGTGTTGTTGATGATGTTGTTGGATATCATGTTTGATCTCATGTAGTTTATTTTTCTTCTTGTTGCTGTTACTACTATTACTGTTATTATTAATGCATGTTTAGGGCGGCAATATACGTTGTGGTGTAATGGGCGGAGATAGAGTCGTAGATTCGAATCGGTAGAATGTCGGATTAAATCTATTGTGACATTTGGTTACTCATTATGTTAAATTTTCCGTTCCGATTTCAAATTCAACAGAGATCGACTTTGCATTTCATCCGTCCCAAATTCAATAAAATAAGTATTAGTCAAGAACATAGGACCGATATTGTAGACTATAAACTTTCAATGTATGGCCTTACGCCTATATCTGTGCAATCAATATTGCTGTTGTCGTTGTTATGATTGTTGTTGTTGTTTCCCATCGAGCAGGCCTATGCATAATTGAATATGCTCCAGTCGTAAACATTCTCCAGGTCGTGTTCTTCTTTTGTTTACCGAAGACAATCCAATCAGCGCTATATCATCAAGTGCTTTCCATTTAAAAAAAGAAAAAAATTTAGTCAGTAAACTGCTGGGGTATTTTACTGCTATAACTATCAAATATAACGAATATTTAAAGCTCTTCCATTTTCCTTTGCCGTATTAAAGAACACCGAAATGCTGAAGAATGCTGAAGAATCTATTTTCTTCACTCATAAACATTGGTAATGTTTCAGAAGGTGGCGGTGGAGGAAACTGTTTCTTTCTGACTGGGTGATTGGTAATTTGGTGATGATGTTTTGTTGTGTAAATTTTACAGAAAATCGTAAAAGTGTAGAAAATGTATTGGCTGCTTTCCTTCAGTTGCAAAAACAGCAACAGCAGCTGCAGGAGCAACAACAGAAACAATAACAACAAATAATAATATTACAGCAACAAATGCTGCAATTACTGAAGTCATCAGGAAAGCCAGAAAAGTGTTCTTGGCAGACTACGTTAGGAATTCAATAACTGAATTCAAATTCCTTCGAAATATATTACAGAAGATGTGAGCAAATCTTTGAGAAAGAATCTAAAGATTGGGACGATGAGATGAAAACGCGCTTAATCTTGAGAAAACTGACGCCAACAGAACATGAACGATACAGTAATTATGTTCTCCCAAGAATAACCGTTTGACGTAAAGTTTAATGACACAACCGATATATTGTGTAAGATTTTCAGTGAAAAGAGCTCATTGTTCAACACTCGTTGTGTCTGAACTTAGAGAAAAATAGTAACGAGGACTACATCACATATACTGGTAGAGTAAACAGGAAATGCGAAAAGTTTAAGGTGGACGAATTAACTCCAGATATGTTCAAATGCCTGATTTTTACACAGGGACTACTGCCGAAGATGACGTAGAAGTCAGAACTAGAGTTCTTGCAAAGCTAGTGCAAAGCCAGGATGTAACCCTACAAAAAGTGTCTGAAGAATGTGAAAGGGTACTTAAATTAAGACACGACACAGAGGAGATTGTTTCCAAGTAAAGATTGTTTCCAAGTAAAACCAGTGCGGAATAGTCTGAATAGAGATAAAGTGTTTTCTAAAAAACACAAGCATCAGGATATAAGCCCATGTTTTGCATGTGGTGGTATGCATCTGAGGAAATATTTTCCATTTAAAAAAACCGAGTGTTTTCGTTGTGGAAATATAGGACATATAAAGTCGCACTGTCGAACGAAGATGATAAAACGTCAGAAAAAATTAAAAGAATAAATAGTATGTCATCGGAAGAAATTAGCAATATAACGATGAGAAAATTCGTGAGTGTGAAAATCAGAAATACAACTTTTAAAATGCAGTTATACACGTGGAGTGATATTTTGATTATAAACGAAAAATCTTGGAAATATGTCGGTAAGCCGAATTCAATTAAATCTAAAAAAAGTAGCACATAGTGTTACAGGTAAAAGATTATATTTTTCGGTGAATTTGAATACAATGTAACTTTTCGAGGTCAAACGAAAAAGGCAAATATTTATGTATTGAAAGAGTCACTTAACTTATTCAGCACAGAATGGATGGTACTATTCAAATTGTGGGATACATCTATAAATGACTGGGGGTCGTACAGTGTCAGCTAGAAATATCCTATCGACGACTTCTGAATATAAACAATATCTGTTAGAGCGACAACCGTCATCAACAGGTAGATACAACAGTGGTAAAAGACCGCTTTATAACAATCCTCCAGTACAGAATGCATCTCATCGGATGTCTTGTTTTAAATAAGATACATATATAGCTGTGTGTGTGTGTGTGTGCGCGCTTATATATATATATATATATATGTGTGTGTGTGTGTGTGTGTGTGTGTGTGTGTGTGTGTGTGTGTGTGTGTGTGTGTGTGTGTGTGTGTGTGTGTGTGTGTGTGCCTATATATTCATAGGCACAGATTTGGCTGTTATTTTAAGAAGCTTGCTTCCAAACCACATACTTCCGGGTTCAGTTCCACTGCATGACATTTTGGGCGTCTTCTACTATAACCTCGAGCCAACCAAACTCTTGTAAGTGGATTTGGTAGACGGAAACTGAAAGAAGCCCGTCGTATTTACATGTGTGTGTGTGTGTGTGTTTGTCCTCCACCATCGCCTGACAACCGGTGTTGGTGTGTTTACGCCCCCGTAACTTAGCAGTTCGTCAAAGGAATCCGAGAGAGTAAGTACAGCCCTTAAAAAGAAAAAGGGGTATTGGGATCGATTCATTCGACTAAAAATGCTCAAGGTGGTACCCCAGCATGACCGCAGTCTAATAACTGAAACAAGTGAAAGATAAAAGATATATAAATTGAAGGGGACCTATATATACGATTACTAAACACCCTATCAGCTAAACATGGTTGAAGATTAAATAGCAGAAATTATATTTGAATTTCGTTAATGTTGGACAACTGGGCTACTGTCTCATAGTTTTAGCAGTTACGTTTCCGATTTTGACACCATATCTCATATTTCATATTGATTTTCTTGTATCATATACGTAACATCTTGTCGTATATGTCATAACTCTAACTCTTGTATCTTATATCTCGCATCAAATCTAACAGCTTACAATCTAATATCTCATATATTGGTTCGATTCCCACATCTAATATGTGATATTTCACAATGACATATCTATATAGATATCAAATTTCCATATCAACTCTCACACCTTATATCCAATAATGCCTATCGTATTTCAGATCTCGCATAGCTTGTTCTTCCATGGATTGCTGGTTTCTGCTCTGCATGTGTATCCACTGATAAATTCGCCAAAGAACTGGATGGATTGCTTTGTTCGTTCGCATCTTTCTCTTACTGATACACACGGACGGACGTATGAACGCAAGTGTTTGAACGTGTGTGTATATATGTGTTTGTGTGTGTGTGTTTGTGTGTGTGTGTAGATATAAATACATACGCATATGCCTATATGTGTGTTTATATATGTGTGTGTATGTACGTATGTATATAAGCATTTGTGTATTTGTATATATGTATGTGTGTTGAAATATAGGTATATCTATGTGTATATACGCATGTTTGCGTAAGTATGCTGATACATATATACACAGATGTTATATATATTTATATATACGTGCGTAAATATATATATATATTTTTATATATATATATATATATATATATGTATATATATATACATATATATATATATATATATATATATACAGAGAGAGAGAGAGAGGGGGAGACATATATAAATGTACGTATAATTATATATATATATATATATACATATATAGATGCACGTATGTACATGTATATAAGTATGTATATATACTGAAACAAGTAAAGAGTAAAGAGTATATCTGTATTTATACACGCACGCACACCCACACGCGCGCACGCACACACACAAATAGACATGCAGACACAGATAAGCAGATATACAAATAGATACAAACATAGATATATAAATATACAGATATATACAGTATATCTAACACATAATATATATACACTTTTCGCTTACGAAAGAGGACGAAAGAGGATGCTTGTTGGCGCTGATACGGAAAACAATAAATTCTTTGCTAACAACGTAAACGTTGTTTGAAATAGATGGGCATACAGGTGGAATTTCAGAG
>NC_068992.1:54473506-54474910 GCF_001194135.2 Octopus bimaculoides
ATATATATATATATACATACATACGTACATGTGTGTGTATGCGTGGGTGTGTGTATGTGTGCTTATAAGTGTTTCTTTGTGCTTGTACTGCTTGTACGCAACTGATGTTTAATTTATCGACACCGAAATGATGAAAGGCAAAGTCGACCTCAGCAGAATTTGAACTCAGAACGTAAAGACGGACGAAATGCCGCTAAGCATTTCGTCCGGCGTGCTAACGTTTCTGCCGGCTCACCGCCTTTAACGTTCCCTATATTAGCGGTCCGGCAATATAATTATTGCTACCCTTTAATAATTACTACACTTTGAAATAAATACTGAAGTAAATTTGTTCAACTAAACCCTTCTGATATGCGAGCATCTGTAAGTGCGTATATATGTATGTATATATATAAATATGTATGCGTATATGTACATACGCGTAAGGGTATATATGTACATAAAAACGATATAAACGCGTGCTAAAATGTAAAAATTGCAATTTATATTGGTAACTGGATAGTCGTGAAAGAAATTAGTGTAGGGAAATTATCTCATGATGGATGAGCATCAGTAGGGGGTCTCTAAATATTTTAGATAGAAAGTGTAAACATTGCCATGTTATTCCAAATATATATGAGGGAGGTGGGATTGCATTTATATATATGTATATATATATACATACATATATATATATATATATATATATATATATATATACATGCACATGTATATATACATATATATGTATGTATATATATATATATATATATATATATACATATATATATATACACGCACGCACACACAAATATATATAGAGAGAGAAAGGGTAGATACATACACATGCGCATATATATATATATATATATATATATATATATATATGTGTGTGTGTGTGTGTATATACTTCAATAACAATTCTCAGAAATACTAACACGTAAATGTATTTGTGTGCGAGTGTGTGTGTGTACGTATGTGTTTGTGTGCATGTGTGTGTGTGTGTGTTTCTTACTGTTGAAGTCTATATGTTGCATAGAGAATTTGCGAGTGAAGTAGCTTCATAAGAGAAAAAAAGTACTTATTTTCCAATTGTCTTTCTCCCCATACAGTTAAATATTTATATCTTTATCTGCTGATCTTCACAAGTCTTTTGTACTCCTATCAACGTTTCTATCCATTGAAATGCAGAAGTGCGGTATAGTTATATGGCTATGTACGAATATGAATTGATATAAATTTATGTATATATAAAATAACATGTATACACTTATATAAGTGGATGTGTGTGAAAGTGTGAGTGTATATATACGCGTATATATCCATGCGTACATATATTTTTGAAACTTGTATATATTCGGTTAAATATACATGTATTATGTTCATATATATATATGTATATATATACGTATATGTATATATATA
>NC_068992.1:54475364-54479200 GCF_001194135.2 Octopus bimaculoides
ATATATATATATATGTATATACCAATATACATACACATCATACGCTGCCCGCACACGCACACACACAAATACATACATACACGCAGTTTGGAAATATGGAAATTCTATTTGTAAAATATAAACACCTATCTATTATCTCACCTCTTATTGGAATCTTTCAACGAAGAAGGTTATCTAACATGCACATCTTCCCATAGTTTTTTCTTTCAGCACTCATTTGTCAATACGTTCTTTCCATATTCTGCGTACTTGATATCTGCTTCAGATAACTTTCAGCATTGTTTCTAATGTATCTATATCTCCACTTCTCTATAATAAAGCTTATGTTTAAATTTGCTTCCAATATACATAATGCTAATATTTTCCTAGCAAGAAGTGCTAAAGTTGATTTTATCAATTTTGGTATATTCCTAGTACTTCAGCATTAACATATTTAATGTAAGCAACGTACGTTAAATTTTCATAAGAAAGTAAAGCATGATATGAAGAAAAACAAAGGAACTATGTTAGTTTATAACGATTTTTGTCCCCATTCAGAAACATGAACTGCATCTCGTTTGAGCCCTTATAATTACTCTAAATGTGTACTCTGGTGATTACTCTAAAATCCTCAATATTACCAACGAACTCAAGACAGCCAACTGACAAAATTGTTAACATGCCGGACGAAATGCTTAGCTTAGCTGCATTTCGTAAGTATGCACTTCTGTCTGTCTATTTATCTATCTATCTCATTCATACCTTGCTGCTTCCAATATAGTGGTTTGGTTCGACTTTGCCGTTCATCCTGTCGGATTTGACAAAATAAGCACCAGCTGAACTCTGGGGTTCTTTCGAGGTCGATAAAATAATTACCAGTTGAACTCAGCTTCCCCCGAAATTGCTGTCCTTGTGCCAAAATATGAAACCAATACTACTGACGAACTCTGCAAGGGTTCATCCTTAACAACTACGTCCATATTTCCAAGACCAAAGCCAGAGAAAGTACTTTGACCTTTGCCACCAAGACTTACTGATATTCTACAAAGCTCACATGAGACCTGCAATGGAGTATTGCTCCTACAACCGCGACAATATCGCTGATGTTACTGCTCACACAGACATCCCAGACTGCACTCAGAGGAAGGACATTCAATTAATTTAACATAAAATCAGTGTGACACACTCCAACTACCGAACCACAGATGTGTTCTCTCTTCCCTCTAAGATTTCTACTGCGGCTGTAATGGTCGTAACACCTGAAAAATGACTAATTCTCGTACTGGTTTCACCCAGATACACTCTACTCACTCGTCTCTCCTCCTATTATCATCCATTTTGTATCCAACACACTAAGCCCTGCGTTAACCCTTATTCTCAGTCCTTCTTTCTCCAGAACGTCGGCCGTCTTGAAACCCTGCCCTACTCATGTCTTTCCTGCATATGTTGACTTACAACAGTTTAAACAGACAGACAGACAGACAGACATACAGATAGACAGATAGATAGATAGATAGATAGATAGATAGATAGATAGATAGATAGATAGATAGATAGATATGTATGCATGGCACTTTCTATTTAATTTTATCTTTTAATTTGTCTCATAAACCGATCAATAAATTCTTTTAAATTAATTAACCCCTTCCAGCTTCCAGCTTTCTTCACCTCATCTCACTTCATTTCATTTTATTGTATACTTTAGACTTATCTAACTTCATTTGTTTTTTGTCTTTTATAAAACTTTAAACATCCACCTATTTATTTATTAATTCAGTGAAACCTAATACTTATCAGCTTATTATATTCGTTTTACTTTACGATCAGCTACCGCTCTTGTTTTTTTTTTGTCCTTTCTTGTTTCTTGTTTAATACTACCCAAAATTATTTTAAAATTTGCCTAAACATCCATTTATTAGCTCTTTGCCTAAGATTTCCATAACATTTTAATTCAGTTAATTACTTCCCTAACCAAACACTTTGCTTTAATTGGAACTCGGTAAACAGAAAATTCTAAGCAAAACGTTATGTCCTCGGTGCATTATTAATTTCTCACATAAGACTTCAGATATCACTGCTTCATTATCATTTGTAATTCGGTTATTAAATACTAAACTTAGCTCCGATACATCCCAAATTTCATAATAATTCTAATTTGTTTACGAACACATTTTTTTATTTTCTTTATTTTTTGCTTGCTTTAGCCTATGAACAGAGGCCATACTGAGGCACTGCCTTGAAGACTTTTCAGCGAACAAATCAACCCGGTACATGTTTTTAGAACCTGGTGCTCATTCTATCGATCTCTCATACCAGGCCCCTACGTTCCCGGGGACGTAAAGAAACCAACACCAGTCGTCAAGCGAGGGTGGGGACAAACACTAATACAAAAACACAAACACGTTCTGACTTCAAATGCCACTGAGACCAGTATTGATTTTCGTTTTTTCAAGGTCGATAAAATAAAGTAGGTCAATTACAGGGCTCAATAGAATCGACTTGCCCCTACTTCAGCATTGCTGTCCTTGTGCAAAAATTAGGACGAGTTATTAAGCTCTTTAAGGCAGAGAGCCAGCAGAATCGTTAGATTGTTGGAAAAATACCTTATGTTAATTCTTCTTGCTCTTTATGGTCTGTATTCAAATCCCACTGAGGTCAATTTTGCCTTTCATTCTTTCGGGGTCGAAAAAGTAAAGTTCCAGTCATGTACCGGCGTCGATAATTCCACACGTCTCAAAATTGCTGGTCTTTTCCCTAAATTTGAAATAATTATTAACCTGCTTTCAATGAGCCCTCTATTAACCAAACGCTTAAAATACAGAAACCAAATATGATTTATTACTCAAATTGCAGTTTCCAATCGAGAGTCAGTATTAAACATCTTTACTTTAGGCCAAAGCCTGAATTTTGCAGGGAAAAGACTAGTCAATTACATCCTGAAAGGATGAAAGACCCCAGGGTTAAAGTGATACGTATTTCACTGATCCTGAAAGGATTAAATGCAAAACCGATCTAGGTAACATTTCAATTCAGAACACAAAACCGGAAGAAATGCAACCAAGCATTTTTATCCGGCGTGCTAACGATTTTTCTAGCTCACCGTCTTAAAGATCTGTTTTAAATATAAAAGACAGAACATTTCATTATAAGGCTATCGCGGTGCACACTTCTTTGATATAACATTTCCAAATTTGAATTTAAATAAGTGCCTATGTTTAAATAGTTAAGCTACTTTGAAAATATACAAATAAATGGGTAAATAAATAAATAAACACACGTTATAGAATAAGTTAAACCCAAAAGTAAAATAAAGAATAAGGTAAACATCATGTGTTCTGAGAAAACGAAGAATTTGTATGAAATAGAAAACAACGACTTTCAAACATAGACCTATTTCACATTGTATTTATACAGTCCTAAATACACATCGAAGACAATATTATATGGAACATCTTTGATCATAATTTTATTTGATCAGGACTGACCTAAGGGTAAATAACAACACCAACAAACAACAGAAACGTCAAAAAAAAAAACAAATATATTATATATTATTTTCAAACAAAGAGAAAAAATGGCGGTAACCCACAGAGAGTACTTCCTGGTTACGCTACTAAAATAAATCCAATGGAAAAATAATTGCATTTCAAATCGTACAAATTAGTCATTTTTCTTATTCTATTAATTTTTTTTGTTTGTATTTTGTCATTTTCTTTACTTGTTGTTCCTATTTATTTCCTATTAACCTATATCCATCTACGTTTACAGATTGTATTAAGAAAATATTTAATGTAGATAACACATTCCTTGGCTAAAGCTACAGAAATTGTGACATTTAATAGTAAAATAATCTTATA
>NC_068992.1:54479284-54481540 GCF_001194135.2 Octopus bimaculoides
ATATATATATATATATACACATACATACTTACATGCATACATACATACATATATACATACATTTATACATACATATCACCCACTTTCTGTGCTATGTGTCAGTATGTGTGTGTGCATACACGTGTGTGCATACACGTGTGTGTCTTTGTTTGTATGTATTTATGTATATGTATGTGTGTATGTAAAATCAAACATGACGAGGACGTTCACCAGTTTGCTTCGTAACAATAAAGCCTCGATTTCAATCCCACAGCAGAGCATTTTGATCGACTGTCTTTACTCTAAAATCGTGGTTTACTCAAGAATTCTGAATGAAATCGAGTAGAGGGAAACTGCATAGAAACCCATCGGATTAACTGTAATTCTAATTAAAATGTTACAGCTTTGTCGTAGTATTTCACTGATGTTACCTAAGAATTGCCTTAAGGGTACACGTGTCTGTGGAATACGCAGCCTCTTTGTCTGGTAATTCCAATAAATTCAGTTGACCCAATGACTGGAGCCTTAGACATTGAAGTCATTAGCTGCAATTCTTACAACGGTGTTTCTAGCGCTTTCTTCCGCTGTTTCTGTACTTCAACTCACTGTAGAGCATGGCTTTGGGGATATTAGTATCTTTCATGTGAATTACGCCTCCTACCAAGTATAAATGTAATTTTAGTAAGAAAGATTCAATACTGGAGAATCTTTGCGATCTACTTCACCACCTGATTACAGATGTCATATCGCTAAGAAATGTTCATTTTGAATTACGTAAATGACAGTGCATTAGCTTTTTGTTTTAACTACGATACAATATGCGATTTGAAGTAAAGGTCTGCAGATAGGACAACTGCTTGGTAGAGATTGCATTTGTTTAAACGGCACTTGGCCTCGTTGTTTCCACAACCGATCATAGAATTTCTCCAAAGATTGAGTGCAGTGAGTCACTTTCACATCCGAGCTGTTTCCATTAGAAATCCCACTTCCGAAATATGTAAACACATTTAACAAATTTCGAGGATTATTCACTATCAGGATTATCTCAGATCCGTGTTCTGCCACTTTGGGTTCGGCCTGATACAAGACGTCGACCCTCTTTAGTAAGTGAGACGACGAAGACTGTCACTAGAGAAACAAAATGATGCATAATTATTTAGATAAACCTCCAGAGCAGTATTTCCCAAGCTATTTTCCCCCAGATCCCATGCATATACATAATACATACATGCATATATATATGTGTGTGTGTGTGTGTGTGTGTGTGTGTGTGTGTGTGTGTGTGTGTATACTAAATATATTAGACATGTAAGTATCTATACGTGGTCTGATCAATAAGTATCCGGACTGCTGCCCAAGAAACAAAGCTAAGTAAAGCCACTTGACGCAGATTGACCAAAAACTCTGCTGTGCATGCGCACTTAGTTTTAACGTTCTACCTCACTTCCGCTGTTTACAGCAGTGCTTGAAAGGAAGCTGTGTAACGTGTGATCGTCGCATTGACCATGACAGGCAAGGTTGAGCAGAAGATCTGCATCGAATTTTGCCAAAAGCTTGGCGATACCTGCTCAGAGGCTTATGCAAAGTTTTCAAAAAGTTTTCATCGTTCTCGACACAATCAAGATCTCATGCAACTGAAACCCGGGTGTCTTTTTGGTGAGCTGGAAGCAGTTTTGACACACACTTGCCAGACACGCATCTCGTATCCATATCTTTTGTGATAATGGACTGAAGTGAGCCGTAACTTATCTGCGCATATTCTGATAACTCACGGATGGTGATTCGACGATTTCCGCTGACAGCTGCACGCACATCTGCGATGCTTTTCCCAGTTCTACTGGTTGCGGCCATCTTGAAAGCATCTGAACCACTCATACACTTGTGTGCGGCTCATACACCCCACTCCCATACACTTTCTACAACTTTACGTAGGCCTCTGGGCAGGTATCACCATGACAGCTTTCTCTCATGGTCAATGCGACGATCACATGCTACACACGTTCCTTCCAAACATTACTGTAAGCAGCAAAATTGAGCTAGAAAGTTAAAACTTAGTCTGCATGCATAGAAGTATTCAAGGTCAGTCTTGACCAAGCGGCTTCATTCTGCATGCTCTAGCTTTATTACTTTGGCAACAGCCTCGATACTTATTGATCAGACCTCGTATAAATAAAAGAATATATATATATATATATATAGAGAGAGAGAGAGAGAGAGAGAGAGGGAGAGAGAGAGAGAGAGAGAGAAAGAGATAGATAGATAGATATACATATATAT
>NC_068992.1:54481622-54482958 GCF_001194135.2 Octopus bimaculoides
ATATATATATATATATATAAATGTATGTGTATATATATATGTATAAGAACATATATATGTATATAGATACATGCCTGTGTATAATTGTTTTCATATGAATATATACGTGTGTGTGTGTGCATGTGTGTGTATATATACATGTGTGTATGCGTGTGTGCATATATGTGCGTGTATGCGTGTGTGTGTGTGTGCGTGTATGTGTGTGTGTGTGTGTGTGTGTATTCATGTGTACACGTAAGCATAGTTTCAATGACTTCTTGACCATCATACAGAAACATTTCCTCAAAGACAACCCCTTTGGCACTTCAGCAGACCATTTCTAGCATAAAATGTCTCTTTGGCGTGTATTATTTTAGGTGCTTCAAAGAAAATCTTTATTCTATTTATTTTATTTGTTTTGTTTCCATTGGAGTGGGTGGCCATATAAAATATCATACTGACGTATTTTGATTCCTTTATTCAATTTATCAAACAAAAATGGCGAACAGATATATACCGATTCTGTTGGGTTTTTGCTTTGTATTTGTTTTGTTTTGTTGTTTCTTTTTTGTTTTTTATCATTTTTTTTCTCTATAAAGGAAAAGAAAAAGTGCAGAATGTGTATTGAACTAATAAGATGATTTTTATGGGCATTAACAACGTCTGTGACATTATTTCTCCGATTCGCGTTTAATGTCAACCTTGTGAGGTATTTATTTATGCATGAATTTGTTACAGCAACATTAATTTGGCGTGTAGCATCGGAGTGACATCTGCTGATAACGTCAACATTATTTGTGTGTGTGTGTGTGTGTGTGTGTGTGTGTGTGTGTGTGTGCGTGTGTGTGTGCATGTGTGTATGTACAGCTGGATAGATAGATAGATAGATAGATAGATAGATAGATAGATAGATAGATAGATAGATAGATAGATAGACAGATAGATAGATGTATACATATATGTATATATATATATGTACATGGCACTTTTCCAACCATCACCACGGAAATCAGAGAAGGAAGAACAAGTTAAGCTCCACACAATGCAGAGCAGCCAAGCTCCAGCCAGGCGGCGCTACTGAAATTAGATAAATAACCTTCGAACAGACAGTCAGTAGCGCCGCCTGGCTGGAGCTTGGCTGCTCTGCATTGACAAGGGGCAACACCCTGAAACTAGTCTAGTCTGCAGATGTCAAACCAGCAAGGGTAAGCTGCTGACCTCCCCTGTTCGAAGGTTATAAAGGACACAGGTTTCGTGTGTCACATAGCTAGCTAGAGGCGATGGCTTCTTGGAGCTAATTCACGGCAGCTTTCGTCCTAATTTTGGGACTGCCATGTTAGCTTGGCGATAACTATTA
>NC_068992.1:54483066-54484588 GCF_001194135.2 Octopus bimaculoides
ATATATATATATATATATATATATATATATACATAGCATATATATACAGAGCAACTAATTCCTCCTAAGCGATACCTACCGCCTTAAAAAACAGAAGAGCAACTTTGAAAGCGCACATAAAAAAAAAACGAATGAAATACTTCCAGCCATGGTTCTTTTCGCCTTAATAGAAGTAGCGACCAAATCTGCAAAATCAAATTGAACTGTCATCAAAATGAAGGACATTTTGGATAATGTAATCGTAGATAGACAAAAAAAATTGGAAGGTCACTCGCTGGGGCATAGACGTACACGGTGACCTAGCGCTGTTGACCTAGAGCTAAAGAAAATAACAACAAAAGCCGCAAATGTTGAGAAACTCATATTTCCTTTTCTTCGATATTAATGTTTCACTCAAAGAACCGATTCTTCTGAACGTTCATAAAACGGTGTCTTAGAGATGGAGCTTATACATCGTCCATTCAGACCAAGTGGCGGCATTCAGACCTTCCATTTAATTCGTTTCAATAGAAGCAGAATAAGATTTTATTTAATATTGGATTCTTTAGAGAACAAACAAAAATTCTGAGCACACTAACGATACAGTACAATGATCTTCAGTAGAGGAATTAAACATTAATAAACCTAAAACAGAGAGGTGCATTATACAGGAGTGTGTGCTTGTGTGTGATTGAGTGTGGGTACGACCGTATCTTTGAGTCTGTATGCATACGTGTGTGTGTGTATTTGCATTTGTGTACATGGTGTTGTTGTTGTTGTTGCTACTGCTGCCGCTGCTGCTGTTATTGTTGCTGTTCTTGTTCAGCCTGTTGTTTTGTGTGTTAGAGATGCAACTGTTTTTTTTTTCTTTTTTGACAGGAAGAAAAGGCAATGTCCATTATCCGTTCTTAGGACCTTCGAAACCGATGTAAGAAGAAAGAGAGCTGTCCTCAAGGCAGAGGTCTGATTCGAATGCCTGAGACAGGCATATACACATAGTTTCCTCGAATATTAACAGGAGATTATATATGCATATGTTTGTATATCTATACACATATACTCACATGTGTATATATATATATATATATATATATATATGTGTGTGTGTGTGTGTGTGTGTGTGTGTGTGTGTGTGTGTGTGTATATATATATATATATATATATATATATATAGTGGAGAAATTACACAAAATGTATAAGTAGATGATGAATAAAGCACCGGCACAGTTTCGATTACCTGTTGTTATCCGTAGATTTATTGTAGGAACTTCGTAGTGGCGGTTGAGGTAACAGTATTAATAAAGTAGATGAAATGAGTAAAAGATTTTATTTAGTACGACATATGCATATATTCGTACAAGTATGTGCATACCTACATCTACCTGTATATATAGGTGCATATCTGGGTACAGGACGTTGCAAACAAAACGTAGACAAAAAATAATAATAACCAGAGTACAGAAAACACACAGGCCACATAGAGAACGTTTTCCTTCATCAGCTGCCACCATTCTAACACAGGCGTTTCGAAGAGTTAGGGCAG
>NC_068992.1:54484763-54487739 GCF_001194135.2 Octopus bimaculoides
ATATATATATATATATATATATATATATACATATATATACGCATATATATACATATATAGAGAGAGAAAGAGAAAGAGAGAAAGTGAGAGAGAGAGAAGAGAGAGAGGGGGCGGACAGACAGGCAGATAAATATGTAGAAAGATTTATGACAGTGTAACAAGAATTTTGACCGACAGTATTAACAAACCAGCAATTGGAAAAGTTACTTGATTCGAGTAGATCACCATGTGTGTGCCTGTGTGTCTGTGTGTGTATCTATATAAAGAAAAAAAAGTACTTCTTGTGCCGTACGCTCATAAGGTCAGTTTCCCGGATTGTGTAGAGTGTATATTCCTCCCCAATCTCTGGACAGAGGATCCGTCGTAGGGGGAATAATTTTGTCAACGGGAGCAACGTAATGTTAAGTATTTTTCTCAAGAACACGACGCTTCTAGGATCACACTATCTAATATTTTCGGGGTTGATAATGAATCAATGAAAGCCTACCATCTTAAAACTCATATTAGAGTTAAACATCCAAGTAATGTCAATTCGATATTGACATATTTTGAAACTCTCGAAGCCGTGTTCGAAAATAGATAAATAAAAGAAACATTTCGCTGTTCACAAACTACAGCCTTGAATCATACCTTTCATGCAAACTATAAAATTTCTCTGCTTATAAGAAAACACACTAAGAATCATATGATTCTCATATTATTTGTTGTATCTGTTTTTCTCGACAAAGTTTCTGCCAAAGGGCGACAAAGTTGTCCAAACAATGTCATTGAATTATATAACAAACAAGAACAAAATAGATGACATGGAGAAAGATGCTGCGAAACAACTTATTGAGAAATTGAAATCATGAAATTTCTCAATATAAATGGATAAATCTATTATGCGAGATTGGGAAGCTTTAATATTTGATGGATGTAAAATAAGCTTTCTAGGAATATTTTCAAGATTTTTGCTAATCACTAAAAACAGTCAGTTCTGCAGTTGACATCAATAGCAAATTCAGTGATTATGTGAGCAAATGATGAAATATCAAAACCCAACATGGGATCATGTTTTGTAGATAGTACTCCTGCTATGAAAAATGAAAATACAGGATGTTTAAACTGATGGCTGTTGACAATCTAATATTGTGATATATTAATTTTGATACTAGCCGAGAAAACGTTTTTGCAAAAAGCATTTCTCCTGGACAGCATGAGATACTGCATCCTGTAATTAAACGCATCAGTTCCATCAGAGCGAATGCCTGTTCATGAAGCTTTGTGAAGACAAAAATGCTGAACGTTTTTAATTAATGCTTAATTAATATGGGATTAGGACCTCACACTGAAAATAGGACGAGTATCAAAGGGAATCTGCATCAGGAATTTATAGAATTTTTTTTTTACCTTCTCAGTGAGCTTCTAATGGACAAACTTGAAGTGAATCACCTGTTGACAACAGACGACAAAGCTTAAGTGAACATTTTGACAGACATTTTTAAGGAACTTTGTTTTTTAAACAAGCAAATCCAAGAAGTCAACGTGTCGGTCTTTGATGCAAACTCAAAGATATCTGAACTGGTGACGTTTATGCATGAATTTAGCAATTTCTCTTGGTTGAAAACATGGGAAGAAACTAACGCAGCAAAGAATGCCATCATGGATCACTTGGAAATGTTGGTTAATTATTTCAATCTGAAAGCAATGGAGATCGCATGTCAGTTGATTCAGCCATTTCTGGAGAATTTATCTGAAGTGCTTATGCTATACCAAGGGAAGTTACTCAAAATACCAGATACATCTATGAAAACTCCAAAATTAAACGAATTAAAATCTGGGAAGAATGACGAAACCAAGGAAGATCGAAATCACGTGATCTGGTGGTCTCAGCACAATAGATGGCGGGGATTTATCTTCCAACTTGCGATATAAACAAGAGTGCATGTTGCACCAAAAGCCAATATGAGTTTTCTCCCGTGGTATTTACCGCAGTATAGTTTGTTCTAACAGAACATCCGTGTTAAAGTGTGGATAAATATTAGCTCACGGTATTAATACTGCCTCTGTTTCTAGTATATATTTGATCACTATAAACAAATCATCAGTGCAGACCCTCATCTGTCATCTCTGCAACAGGGAAGTCATGCTTTCCCTTGCAAGAGTTTCGTCTAAAGACGACTTGCTCCCATCATATATATCAAAGCTAGTGTATTGTAACGAGCTCTTTTCATTCTTAACGGATTCGGCGATAAAGAAATCTAAAGTAAATCATTTGATATAATTAAGAAAAGAAAAGTTGTAAATGTTATTAGATTTGAAACATATCTTTAAGCAATTAGAACAAAGCCATAGAATGTAAAGATAACAGTGATGAAATAATCACTTATTTTTTGCACTCAGTAACTATTATGTTCAACACGGTTTGTGATTAGTACAATGCTAGATGCTGAAAATAGAAATTATTCATTACGTATGATTGCGTATGTATGTGTGTGTAAATGCATATACATATATGTATATATATATAGATAGATAGATACATAGATACATAGATAGATAGATAGATAGATAGATAGATAGATAGATAGATAGATAGATAGATATGCATACATACATACACATATACTGCTACTGCTGCTGCTACTACTACAACTAGGACTCCATCGGTTTCGAGGTCGCGGGTTCCAGTTGCTCTGATCAATGGAACAGCTAAGCTTGCTCGTGAAATGAACGTGAAAGTGGGTGAGCACTCCACAAACACGTTTAACCTTTAACGTAGTTCTCAGGGAGATTCAGCATGACACAGAATATCAAAAGGGTGGTACTTTGAAATACAGATACTACTCGTTTTTGCCAGCTGAGTGGACTGGAGCAATGCACAATTAAGTGTCATGCTCAAGGACGCAACGCGTCACCGAGAATTGATCTCACAGCCTCATGAGGCTGATTACATAACCACTAAGCCTACGCGCCACTACTTATACATATGTATTT
>NC_068992.1:54487800-54489807 GCF_001194135.2 Octopus bimaculoides
TATATATATATATATATATTTGATTTTTGTGTGTGTGTGTGTACTACGATTGCTGAGTTTGGTTACAACTAAAACTTTGGCTTGAACTGCAAATGAGAATTGTAGTGCTGAGAATGCCTATTAAGGCGGCTAGAAGTGGTTTCTCCTTGAGCAGATCGGTATGGATTAAAATGAAAAATGAAAAAGCATGACTGTTATTTTTCTTCTTTTATCTTTTACTTCTTTTAGTCACTGCTTTCAATGCTTATTCAGATGAAAGAAGAAAGGGTCAGTCAACACATTTAGGAAGACTTACGAGTTATATTATTATTTAAAACATGTTGACTCGACCCCATTTAACGATCTTACAAATTTTTAAGCTGCATGGAACCGAATCAAACTGTTTATATATATATATGTTGCAAAGGTGTGAAACTAGACTGTCCATGATCTGAGTAAAGGACTCGGTACTAGAGAGAAACAGTGAATGTATAATATATTACATATTTAGTTTAATCTCACAATTCAAAAATTGCTGCAACTCTTCTACTTAATAGGCGGAAAAGAAAAATTTTATATAGAAAAAAAAAGAGAATGGAATAAATACTAATTTTGAAGCAAGACAAATTGAATCGAAATAAAGGGATGTAGGAATATAAAGAGTAAATGTAATTGCATTGAAGTTAGTATTTTTACAGAGAAAAAATCTGTAGTAGTAATGACGAATTGACGCTCACTGGAAAGTGAATTTAAATTTGAAACAGTTAACAAAGTACGTTTCTAGACACGAATGGAAGGAGCTTGGTGAAGCTATTTTCATTCTAAACTGAAGTTTACGTCATAAGTATTAGAAGTAAATTTATATTGAATTAGATATACACAGAGGTTAAATATTTCATGTACGAAACATATGCACCAGTATGATTGTAAAAGAGTATTATAGCGTCATACACATAACATTTTTTTAAAAATTTTATTTAAAAACTAGTTGTTGAAATTCAACGAAATTTCCACAGAAGGATGGCAACAGTTATATGTGCGAGAGGTGTAACAAACATGACGTTTTGCGCAAGTGTAAAGAAATCGCGATCAATTACATGATTCCCACGAACTTTCACTGTTCCATATTATTAATGAGTGGTCTGATAATCGTGTAATTATGGGTCGTAAATGTGATTTAACTGCTTCAGAGAAATCTGTTATTATTTCTGAACTTGCAAAAGATAAATAAACATTAGGAATATCTAATATAATTGGAAGATATCACCAAAATGTGAAAACATTTGTTACAGTTCTTACGAAGATACGTAAGAGATCCGACAGGGGTTAGTCGAGGGCTTTGTCTCAACGTTCTCTCTCGTGAATTAAGCGTGAAGCTGTAAAGAACCCAGGTCTTACAAGTGGAGAACATTTCAAGCGCATTGGCAACACAACTGTGTCCAGAACTACCCGATGTCGTCTTCTGAATAAGCTCGGTAAGCCAGGGATATCAGTTAAAAGGCATCCTTTATACATAATACACATACAAAATCGTCTGAAATGGACAGAAGATAACATGAAGGTTGACTTTTCAAAACTTTTGTTTACGGACAAAACTCGTGTGTGTGTGATGCTTCTGTCCGGCATTCGACATGATAGATCGCTGACCACTACATTTATATTTTTTCTCCTTGTTTCTCTCTTTATTTCTTTCTGTGTTCCTTTCAGTTGAAGAGCGTAACACGAAATGTCAAAGACTTTCTCTATTCTCGAGCTTTAAACTATATGTATATATATATATATATATTTCGTAATTTTTACTTTCAATAAATTTATACACACACACACACACACACACACACACACACACACACAAACACATATATACAATATGTATATATGCACATATATATGCGTGGGTTGTGTGTGTGTGTGTGCGAGCGATTGTCAGTGTGCGTGTCGGTGTGTATATATAAGCACATGCATTTATAAATATGTACATATATATATATATATATATATATATATATACACGCACACACACACACA
>NC_068992.1:54489889-54491699 GCF_001194135.2 Octopus bimaculoides
TGTGTGTGTGTGTGTGTGTGTGTGTGTGTGTGTGTGTGTGTGTGTGTGTGTGTGTGTGTGTGTGTGTGTGTGTGTATGCATGTATGTATGTATGTATGTATGTATAGCGTCATACCAAAGTACTGGTTTTTAATCAGTAGTTACATCAATCTAAATGTCTGTTTAGTGAAGTTATGCTTAGGGACACAGACGAAGGAAATTCGGTTAATTAATCATTTGAATATTTAATAGAGTCGGTTAAATCTTCTCGGTATAGCTTGTGAGTTAGGGGAGATAATAATAAGAATTTTGCATTAAGAAAAACAATTACAGGTTTGTTACGGAAACCAACATACACATAAAATACACGAACTGGCAGAAACGTTAGCACGCCGGGCGAAATGCTTAGCGGTATTTCGTCTGCCGCTACGTTCTGAGTTCAAATTCCGCCTAGGTCGACTTTGCCTTTCATCCTTTCGGGGTCGATCAAATAAGTACCAGTTACACACTGGGGTCGGTATAATCGACTTAATCCGTTTGTCTGTCCTTGTTTGTCCCCTCTGTGTGTAGCCCCTTGTGGATAGTAAAGAAATAACACATGTATATATGTATATATATATATATATATATATATATATATATATATATATATATATATATATATATATATATATATATATATATATACATACATACAAGAGTTACGGAATGGGGTAGATAAAATCTGGGCTACATATGTTTCATAGCGAGCGGAACCTCAGTAGTGGTAAATATCCAGGCAACTCTTCAGGTGAAAGATATCTTGATTAAATGAAAGTTTACATTGTCGTATTCTGATTGAATCTTCCATGCAATAGCATGTAACTTCTTGCGACAATGTAAACTTTTATTTAATCAAGATATCCCTGACTTTAAGAGTAGCCTGCGGTATACACCTCACTTGGATATTTACGACTTTAGTGCTCCGCTTGCTATAAAACATATGTAACCCGAACCTTATCTACTCCATTCCGTAACCCGGAATTTTTTAGTTGCGCCATATAATGTGAAATTAAGAGTATAACGCATGTTTATTAGAAGGCGTTATGGTTTTTGTACTCAATCGTAAGTTTAGGTCACGGTGAGTCGCAGCACACTGGTTCCCTTCTGTCACTGAGTGAAGATCTGAAAGAGAAAGATTATATTTTGTTTAAGCTTCCCATAGAGAAAATTGCTATTAGATTGGTCAGGTGCTTTGCATCAAGTTTTTTGGCGTTTTTGTAGGACAAGTGCATTAAACTTACCTTAGTTTTTTCTAAAAGACGTTGTTTGTGCATAAAATATTTGTTAGTCATTTAATCACGACGCTGGGTAATGCACGATATACAACATAGTGATGCCACTTCAAGTATGCCATATTTTTTAAGGTTAGAAAACCCCAGGATTTACTGTGTTCTGTTTCCCCAGTTAGAGAAAATTCAAACATTTCTATATAAGCAAATACACAGCGTCTTACCAAAGCTCATTGAAAAGAGAGCAACAGCTTTAATGGCGCTCAACTAACAATTTTCTGTCTACACGACAAAATATTCTGATTCCCAAGGCAACAACCTCGGTGGCGTCTGACTATAAATTCTGTGGACATGACAAAACAGTCTGATTCTTTGAAATTAAATTCGATTCCTTTTAATTAAAAATTATCCAGTCAATTAATTTTATATATATTTTACAAGGAAACTAAAAGAACATTTGAATTTTACTTTTCAACCATTTTCTTTTTATTTTTTCAAATTGCTTTTGAAACTGACTGCTTGAATGTAATTTTTTTTTTTTTTTTTTTTTTTTTTTTTTT
>NC_068992.1:54492536-54494838 GCF_001194135.2 Octopus bimaculoides
ATATATATATATATATATATATATATATAATTTAGCAAGAATGTTATTACATTTATGAATAAACGGGATTAAAAACCAATAAAGTTGCTAAGCTCTGTTACGGGAATTAAGACATGCACCGCCAATTTCCTGATCCTGAGTAAACGTGCAACCAGTTATGACGCATTATGATTCCTTCTTTAAAACAAATATGCTGTGATATCTATATTTTTTAGGAAAAAAAAACACAAGAACAAAACTGCTACTTTTTAATAAGATGCCAAAATAAATTATGTATCTATAAATGTGGATCAAGTAATTCGAAAGGTCTGCCGACCCAAAATGTTTATTTTTGCATATTTGCACAAGTTATTAGATATTTCCTTTCTAGGCAATTATGTGAGATAATTCTACACATGTTTCAGCATTATTCTGACTTCTCTGAATCACTAACAAATTTTATGTGTTTACTTAATGCTTTGACAAGTTTAGGTAGAGTATGCATCGGCGAAGAGGACATAGCAGAACCGGATCATAACCAGAGTTGTCTCATGTACGTAGGTGGGTTGGAAAGTTCATAGGCTAACTAAGAAGGAGTGACACCAGAGCTGTGAAATCTTGCAATCATTAATTTCAGCTCTTCTTATTAATAACTTTATTGTTTCGTGCCAGGTAAAATGAGATCCAGCTGTTCAAAGAAAACTTCACATGTAGCTAGTTGCGATTTCTCTTGCAAATGGACAAAAATTGGTATTGTGGTATTATCAAGTACCGGCAGAAAAAAGGTTTCGTCCCCAACGACAATTATGCAAACACGGTTGCTACATTAGGTGATGATGCTCCAGTTTTATCAACAGTGCAAAAGTTAGCAGCTGAATTTAGGAGGGGAAAGGAGAGTCTTGAAGATGAACCGAGGTCAGGACGTCCTGTAGCTGCCATCACCGAGGAAGGCATTGATCGTATTGACCACATGGTGATGGACGAACAGCGATTGAACTATATTAATCAAATAGCCAATGTTATTAGAATATCTCATGTGGGAATTGAGAATATTTTGCGCAGAGAGGCTGTGTAGTAAGTAGCTTCCTTACGAACCACATGGTTCCGGGTTCAGTCCCACTGCGTGGCACCTTGGGTAAGTGTCTTCTACTATAGCCTCGGGTCGACCAAAGCCTTGTGAGTGGATTTGGTAGACGGAAACTGAAAGAAGCCCGTCGTATATATGTATAAATGTATATGTATGTGTGTGTATATGTTCGTGTGTCTGTGTTTGTCCCTCCAACATCGCTTGACAACCGATGCTGGTGTGTTTACCTCCCCGTAACTTAGCGGTTCGGCAAAAGAGACCGATAGAATAAGTACTAGGCTTACAAAGAATAAGTGCTGGGATCGATTTGCTCGACTAAAGGCGGTGCTCCAGCATGGCCACAGTCAAATGACTGAAACAAGTAAAAGAGTAAAAGAGTAAAAGAGTAAAAGGATGAATATGGCATGACGATCACATCATGGGAAAAATCTAATATTGTTTGAGACAGATCCAGCTGGTTTCCTTGAACGTTTCGTGATCCAGGATGTGTGCTAGTTTCATCACTTTGAGCCAGATACAAAGAGACAACCCATGCAATGGAAACATCCCTCCTTACCTGCTCCAAAGGTCGTTTCATAGCAAGGAACTTGATGGCCTCGTAGGGATGCAAAAGACATTGCGTTTATTGACTATTTTCAAAAGGGTCACACCATCAATGGAGAGTACTATTCCAACTTGCTGCGGCCCTTACAAAAGGCTATGAAGACCAAACACCCAGGAAAACTGACGAAAGGGGTTTTGTTTTATCAGAATAACGCTCCATCACACAAACCCTTACTTTCAACTGCTGCTGCGCGTGGCTGTGGCTTTGAACTGGTTGATCCCCCTCCCTTGTCTACTGATTTGGCCCCATCTGACTATCATCTATTTCCCAATATGAAAAAGACACGTTGACAGGAACGAGTGTTGCAGTGATGATGACGTCATATCTGATGCTGATGACCTTTTCGACCAATGGGATGAAAGTTTCATCAGCGATGGGATCGAAGTACAGCAACACCGATGGGGAAATTGTGTAAAACCGCAAGGGGAACTAAGTTGAAAAGTAAACCTTATTTGGTCACATTCCCTCAAAAGTATCTTGGTCAACCTATGAACTTTTCAACCAACCCACGTACTTTTCTACTTTTCCGAAAAATAAAAAAAAAATCAGTCATTGATTAATATTATTTTGTATTGTGTTTCATTCTCTCTCTCTCTCTCTCTCTCTCTCTCTCTCTCTCTCTCTCTCTCTCT
>NC_068992.1:54495191-54497016 GCF_001194135.2 Octopus bimaculoides
TCTCTCTCTCTCTCTCTCTCTCTCTCTCTCTCTCTCTCTCTCTCTCTCTCTCTCTACCACATTTATATGTGTTTGTGTGTTTATATACGTGCGTGAATGTGTTAGATGAGTATTTTTCTGTCTGTTCGTCCCTCATCATATTACTAAAATATCTGGGAAAATATCTGGGGTTTTTACCATGATAATTGAAAAACGGAGAATAACGTTTTTCAACGAAGAGTAACTATTTCAACTAAAATTATATGATTTTTATATTTTATTATTCGTCTTGGCCAACATATATTAATATAATTTACTAAGAAATCAATATGTTTTAGTTTATTCAATGTTGACACATTTGCAAAATCACTTCAAATTTTTTTCTTCTTTTAATTCGTTTCTGTTTCCGACATCTGTCTTCAAACTGAAAATCATTTAAATTTATGTTGAAATAGTCTTTCCAACAACACAGAAACATGTACACATATAAACATATGCATTCATGTATGTGTGTACGTGTATACGTTTGTACGAGTCTATGTATGAGTGTGCGTGTGTATTCAAGTGTATGCATACACACACCTCGCCATTGAATTACCATGGTGACAAAAAAATTAACAGATTGAGATGAGAGCATTGAATTAGAAAAGCGAAACGGAGACTTATATAAATGACAAGAACAGAAAAACACATTTTGAAAAGATAAAATGGAAGGTGGATATACTGGGAAATACCATCAGCTTTATAGTGTATTGTGTATACCGTATTATTGGAGTAGTAGCTATTTTAGAGACGTCCGGCACACGAAAGGTGTGACTGATATCAGCAAGATTTGAAGACATAGGTGCAGGCGTGGCTGCGTGGTAAGAAGACAGTTTCCTAACCACATGGTTCCGAGTTCAGTCCCACTGCATGGCATCTTGGGCAAGTGTCTTTTACTATAGCTCCGGGCCGACCAAAACCTTGTGAAACGATTTGGTAGACGGTAACTGAAAGAAGCCCATTCGGTATACATACATACATACATACATATATATATATATATATATATATATATATATATATATATATATATATATATATATATATATATATATATATATGTCAGTGTGTGTGTGTGTCTTTATGCCTATGATTGCCCCACGACCACAGCGTCACAACCGGTGTTAGTGTGTTTACGTCCTTGTAAGTTAGCCATTTGGCA
This sequence comes from Octopus bimaculoides, assembly GCF_001194135.2. NCBI lineage: Eukaryota > Metazoa > Mollusca > Cephalopoda > Octopoda > Octopodidae > Octopus > Octopus bimaculoides. The sequence continues at coordinate 54,496,375 of NC_068992.1, forward strand.
AAATATACTGATAGAGTAAGTACCGAGGCATGTTTGTTGAATGCTTTCCTTGTTGTGCTAGCTATGGTTCTATGTACGTATGAATGTAGGCATTTATACATGTTTGCATGCATGTCTGCTTTATGTGTGTATGTACGCATACGTCTATATAGATAGATAGATAGATAGATAGATAGATAGATAGATAGATAGATAGGTAGGTAGAAATTGTTTCAGCTTTAAAGTTGTAGCCATGCTGGGGCACCACCTTTGGCTGTGCTACACCATTATTTGAAACTTCCTCTGATATGTAGTATTTGTTGAATGAGGGAGCTTGATGCTGCTGCCCTCATCCGTGTTTCCTGTCGGGAGGTAAGCTCATCTGGAACCCAGTTTTGTTTTGAAGATACCTACATCCACACCATGCAGGTTTCTCAGGCATTTTGGAAGAGTATTGAAGAGCTGTGGGCTCTTGAAACCCAAGCGGTTGCAATATCTGGTCTTGTATTTTGATGGTAACGCTGGGATATTTGGCACTATGCAGTGGCGCCCCGTTTTCCTGTTTGCGTAACTTTCAATGCCAAAGTTTGCATGCATATGCATCTGTAGTATGTATGCATTCATACTATGGGCATTAGTATATATATATATATATATATATAT
>NC_068992.1:54497161-54499701 GCF_001194135.2 Octopus bimaculoides
TATCTACTGGTGCTGCCGCTAATCCCTGAGTTCAACTTTTTTTCTTTATACAAGTCTCCTCTCTTCATCTGCAAGGAAACGGCTCCGTCAAGAATTAGTGGTTAAAGATAAAATAATCAAAACCAGCTTTACAGTCGACGCCAACGCTGATGTTAGTATCGTACCGACTTCTTTTTTCACCCCTTTTTTTCCTCTTTTTTCCTTTTACTGCAAGTTTTATGTCCAGAAAGACTTAGATATAAAACTATCAGCATATCCCCCAAAAAAAAGATCATGCATGAGAATGTTTTCCGAAGAATCGAAAATGACACAGATATCGACATAAGGAGCAGCGTTTGTTAGCCTTGTGGTTCCTACATTTCATCACACCTCCAAGGTTATGCTTTTTTGCAATACAGGAGCAAGAGAGCGCTACACTATACCTTATAAATAATGGGGCGAGCTGGCAGAAACGTTAGCACCCTGGGCGAAATGCTTGGTGGTATTTCATCTGCCGCTACGTTCTGAGTTCAAATTCCGCCGAGGAGGTCGACTTTGCCTTTCATCCTTTTGAGATCGATAAATTAAGTAACAGTTGTGTACTGAGGCCGATCTAATAGACTAGACCCCTCTCCAAAAATTTCGAGCGTTGTGCCTAGAGTAGAAAAGAATATACCTTATTAATAAAGCCAGCGAAGTCATAGAAACTTCAATATGTAACCGAATATTATCGATTATGTCACATTTATGTGGAAGACTTTACACATGACCAGTAGCGTGACGTTGACGCTAAAACAATATACAATGCTACCGGAAAGTAAAACTGTCTTATTATTGAATATATGCATAAACATCAGTACAAGGAATATTGGTGGAATATTCCCGTCAAAAATTTTAATAAATGCGAATATAAAAGGCCGGATATCGTCGTCTGAGACATACAAGAAAATATATGTACCGTCATGGAATTCAGTTGCTCTGCTAATGTGAATATCTCTTCAAAAATCAAATCGAAAGAGGGTAACTACGGTCAGCTGTTTCGAAACCTTACATTTATACCAATAATAAAGGGGTACATGTCAAAGTAGCAATCTAGAAAAGCTAGGATTTTCAGAAGAAAAAAAACCTACCAGCTAACACGCACTCTACAGATACAATTTCCGAGCGAAACATTCAAAATTCGCAAGTCTTTCCCAAGTTCAAAATGTGACATTGTTGTTTTTTTTTGTGGGGGGGGGGTATCTATGCTCCAAAAATGGAGCTTTATATCTTTATTAGAAACGAACTCTTTCTTTACAGGAAACTTGAAAATTAAAAGTAGAAGATAACATTCGTACGTGCATGCATACATACCAGTATGCATATATACACAGACATGCAGGAGGTAAATAGACACCTTTAATTTTCAAAATTTCTAATCTAAGCGTTTTAATATGTTTTCAGCGGTGTAGAATTTACAATGTAATTATTGTTTTTCATTCCAGGTGGCATTATATTAAACATTTCCGAAGAGTAGCCATGCTACGCACAAAAAATTCAGCAGAACTATCAGATTTCCACAGTGAGGCTGGTCTTAGCAAGCGAAAATTTGCCGAAAAGATTTGCCCTTTTTATAACTATACCACATGTTACGTATATGTATTTAGATATGTATATGTATATATATATATATATATATATGTATATATATATATATATATATATATAGCCATATTCACGCACATATATAGATGTGTTTATATAAATATATTTACATTTGTGTGTGTGTGTATACATATATATATACACACACACACTGTTACATATATGTGTGTATGTGTATTTATGGATGTTTGCATGTTTTTGTTTTATTTTGTGTGCTTACACATGTATGACTTTTGAGTTTATGCTTGTGTATATGTGTATGCGTGTTTTTATTTATGTGTCCACATGTGTCAATACACGTGTTAGTGTGCGTGTGTGTTTCAGTATGAGAGAGCGCGTGGCGTGCATCCGTACGTGAGTACACATGTCAATGTATGAATGTAAGTTTACGTGTGGGTATATATATATATATATATATATATATATATATATATATATATATATATATGTTTGTATGTATGTATGTATACGTGTATCCGTATCGAGATGCGAACGGATAATGAATAAGGACATGTAAGCTTCGCGCAGTTTCTAAAAAGGAAGTGAATCTAATAAAACAATGGCAGAAATCTTATCCTCTGATTCTTGCTTGCCTCCTATGACAGTTCGTCTAGTATATAATTAACTGCAGTTGTCAATGATGATCTGTTTGCAAATTGCAGTTTATTGTGACTGCCATTGTTATTACTGTTGTTGTTGCTGTTGTTGTTTTTAATAGTGTTGTCTTTATTGGTCGTGTTTTACGACGGTTTTGGATGTTTTCCTTGTTTTTCTTTTTCTTTCAATGTTTGTTTTTGTCTTATTTGTTTCACTTGCTCCTACGCTGCCAGTAATGTTGTGATGAATACGTAGACACTAACAAATGAATAAGCCATACACGTGTGCTCATATATATATATATATATATATATATATAT
>NC_068992.1:54500127-54502215 GCF_001194135.2 Octopus bimaculoides
ACATATATATATGTGTATATATGTATATATATATATATGTATGTATATATATATGTATATATGTATATATGTATGTATGTATATATGCATATATACATACATATGCATATATACATACATATGCATATATATATATGTATATATATATATATATATGTGTGTGTGTGTGTGTGTATGTGTATTGTATATTTTTGTGAGAGTGTGTATTTCCATTGTCTGTATGTATATAAAAAGATTTGGTTGTTCTCTCGTTGTGTTGAGTCTTAAGAGAAGACATGAACACAGCTAGATTAATTAATGATATGCTGTAGTTGATTAGATGAAATAAGTATCATTTTTGTACGGCCTCCAGCCGAGCTAACTTCAATCTTATTACTTCCTTGCTGACATGAATGCTAATTAAAAAATACGAAACTAAAATAATATATATATATTAATAATTGTTTTGCTGATGTAGTTGTTTGTTCTTGTTTTTCTCGTACGTAAATATATAAAAAAAAAATAATAAGACGACAACTTTGTGTTGTTTAAAGAGAATGAATGAATAGAAGTATGTCACGTCAGTTTCATGCTTGTCTCGGGGACATTTGTGACGTATGTGAAGTGAAAGAGCAACAAGCAATTGAATCCAGTATAATTTGCATAATTACAAAATGTGCGATAAAGGAAATAAGTCCAGTGGGCTTGAATTTAAATAGTAGCTGGCAATGTACTGAATGACGTACATACATATGCAAAAATATTAAGGCACAATTCGATTCTTTAAAATATTGAACATGCATCATTCGGTACATCATCCCCCGCTTGAGAAACACAAATGTACATTTGAGTTATTTCCCTTTAGTACACGTTGATGTAACTATGCGAATCATATTAAATGAAATTATGCTAAACACATTGTCTACTTGCAAAAATCTATATTTACAAAACACAACAGATTTGACCAGTCTACGCTTCGCTAATGAGATCTAATAAGATGGAAACATGCCGATAGCTGTCACCTTCCCTGCTATCAAATATCATGTTACGGAGTGGCAGCGCTAAGCAGTGATGTACGTAAATACAAGTTTATTTCCAGTTCGAATATCTCACAAAACAAATGGCTTTCGTGCGGGTTCGAATGAGCTCCAAGCATGTTTGAACTGTAAATAACATTGTAAAGAACATGTTTTCCTCCTTAAGCACGCAAATAAAATTTTCCGTGAAATTAATTCTCAAGTTTTTGAAATTATCTCTTTTTTTTTTTTTTTTGCATGTCACTGTTGTTGCTGCGTGTATTTTTGACTCTAAAATTTTGTCGTAGTTTTCTACAACTAATGTAAATAAAACTTCTTTCACTCTAAAGTCGCAAACTACCTTAAATTTTCATCACATTTTTGTTTTTATTTTTATTTTTTTTGCCATTTGCACTCTTGAATTATTTCCCTTATCCCATTTTACCTTTTGTGTAGTAGTAGTAGTAGTAGTAGTAGTAGTAGTAGTAGTAGTAGTAGTAGTAGTAGTAGTAGTAGTAGTAGTAGTAGTATGAAAAGCTGCAGCAGCCATAACAGTAATTGCAGCAGCAGCACCAGTAGTAGTAGTAGTAGTAGTAGTAGTAGTAGTGGCGGTGATGTCTAATTCGCAATACAAATCATTGACATCCGTTCCACAAAGAGAAAGAAAGTCTGCTTCGGCTTAAGTGTGTTTCCAGTTCTTTGTAGAAATTAATATCTCCTTAGTTACCTGCCTCGCTTTTTTTAACCTCTCTATTTCTGTTTTTAGAGGATTTTTTCTCATCTTTTATTGGTTTCAAATATTGGCACAAGGCCAGTAGTTTCTCATACTTTATTATGTATTCTTTCCCTCTAATTTTTTAAACTTTTCAATCTACCTCCTATCAATACGTACCTGTACATATTTTTCACTGTCTATCAATTCATCTGTCTTTCTATCTATCAACGTATCTATCTACTTGTCTGCCTCTGTTTATCTATGTCACACTGTCTATCTATCTATCTATCTATCTATCTATCTATCTATCTATCTATCTATCTATCTATCTATTTATATATATATATATATATATATATATATATATGCATGTATATA
>NC_068992.1:54502349-54504213 GCF_001194135.2 Octopus bimaculoides
TATATATATATATATATATATATATATATATATATATATATATATATGTGTGTGTGTGTGTGTGTGTGTGTGTGTGTGTGTGTCGATCTGTCTATCTATATTTCTATCTATCGACCTATCTGCTTCTGCGATAATCTCTCTACCCAGCTAGCTAGCTATCTGTCCACCATTTTATATGTATACGTGTGTCTATGTATTTTCATCTCTGTCTGTCTTCTGTTCTTTTCTACCAAACATTTTGTTATTGTATTTTATCTTTAAAAAATGATTAATATGTTCCAATATTCTCTTCTTGGAATCATTTTTTCATTCAACTCCGTCATCACGCAGCTTATTATTGTTGTCTTCAAAGCTAAAAAAAAAAAACAATAATCTCTAACAGATTTTCGCTCACTCTCTTCCTCTCCATCTCTCTCTCTCTCTCTCTCTCTTTCTCCCTCTTTCATTCTCTTTCCATCTTTTCTAATCATCTCTTAATATATACAATACAAGATAGTATTATGTGATTCGTGAAGAGTTGTCTTAATCAAAGGTGTGTAAGATTCAAGATGTGTGCGAATCCAAGTACTGCGTTTGAATCAAAATACCTTTTGTATGTATGTGTTTTTTTTTTTGTATTTTTTGTTATTTTGTAAGATAATGAATGTAAGTGGAATTAATTTACATGCTTGTTTGCGTGCGTATGCGAGTAAATGTGCAAACGCGCGCGTGTATTCTTGACGTCATAAGAATTTATAAACGTCGAGAGTACGAAAAATTATTCTTTGTTTTTGGAACGGTGAATCTGAAAGCAAATAGAGCTATATATATAGTAGCGTGTAAATATTGGGTTGAAAATCTTGTTGGATAGAAAGTCAACTTGTTATCTGCTTCCAGATTCCCAAAAGAATTATATATATATATATATATATATATAATCTCCTTCAAAACATCCAGACAAAAAAGGGGACAACAAAACATCCAGACAGACGATAGAAAGAAAACAAGGACGAGTCATTCGGAGTTTTCTTTCTTCAGTCGAGTTCCAGATTATCTTTGCAATTTCGACTGGTTATACTCGAGATTGCTCCAATCTGGCCAGCCCCAAAGAAAACTTAAGCTAAGAGCATTAGATTCCTTGGAAGGAAGCAGCGAATGTATACGAAAACAAGGACGGAAAAAAAGCGGAGAACGTTACACATATACAAATAACAGGACATAACAAGAGGTGTCTTTCGACTAAGGACGAATTAAATTAAGCTGGCGTGTGTAGAAATAAATCCGTACGGCAGGGATACAAGATTTCAAAATTTTAAGAGCTTCTCTGCTTATTTAACTTAAAGTTGCCTATAGCTATGGCTACAGCAGTTAAGAGAGCTGAGAGCACCAACGGTAGGGTCAAATGTAAACAACAATCCATAAAGATAGATAGATAGATAGATAGATAGATAGATAGATAGATAGATAGATAGATAGATAGATAGATAGATAGATAGATAGACAGACAGAAAGATAGATAGATAGATAGATAGATAGATAGATAGATAGATAGATAGATAGATAGATAGATAGATAGATAGATAGACAGGTAGGTAGGTAGATAGATATATTTGTGTGTCTGTGTTTGTTCTGCCACCATCCCTTCATAAACGATATCGGTGTATTTACGTCCTCGTAATCTTGCGGTTCGGTATAAGGGACTGATAGAATAAGTACCAGGCTTACAAAGAATAAGTCCTGATGCCGATTTACTCGACTAGTTGTGGTGCTCCAGCATGGTCGTAGTCAAATGACTGAAACAAGTAAAAGAATAGAAGAAAAAAGAATGTATATACACATATGTGTGTGTGTGTGTGTGTGTGTGTGTGTGTGTGTGTGTGTGTGT
>NC_068992.1:54505605-54506388 GCF_001194135.2 Octopus bimaculoides
GTGTGTGTGTATGTATATATATGTATGTATGTATGTATGTATGTACGTATGTTTATATGAATGTTTGTATATATATAATATATATATATATACATATATGTATGTATGTACGTATATGTATATATGTATGTATATATTTATATTCATAGAAGGAGAGGGAGAGATTTATGAATGTATAAAACATGCATATGTGTATTTATGTATAAATATTTATATATATACATACATACATACATATCATGCAATATAGTAATATATATATATACATATATCTGTGCATATATACATATATATTACTATATTTCATAATAACCATATGTAGATTTGTATTTACACATACACACACACACACACACACACACACACACATACGCACACACACATATATGCTTGTATGAACGTATGTGCGTATGTATGTATGTACGTATGTATGTGCGTATGTATGTATATACGTATGTATGCATACAGAGAGAAAAAGAAAGAGGAAGCGCGTGGGATGTTAGAGCGCACGAAAGGAGAGAAAGCACGAAGATATATATAACAACTTTGATGATAAAAATCTTTCTTTTGAAACAGCGATATTCCATCAAAAATGTGGAAGTAGGTCATGACCTCAACAAATGGTCGAATGGGTGGCTTCTATGCAATAGAGGTAATATGTATTTGCGGAAAGACTTTGCATTTTACTGTAGTATAAGGTTTATGGTCTCTTTAGTGAAGAACATGTAATGAATGGCATACATATATATAAAGATATACACACGTACCCACATATATATATAT
>NC_068992.1:54507259-54509916 GCF_001194135.2 Octopus bimaculoides
ATATATATAGGTCAAGCTTTTTTGATCTGCTGCTGGTATACTAACACACTACAACAAACATTATGTGTGCTAATATTTGTACCACCATCCCCGTTCTTTGAATTCACTGTAAATCAATTGAAAGAACTAAACTGCTACGTGGCAAGGAAAGACCTTCTACGAGCCAGCGAGCGAGTTTCCACTTTGTGAGAAACACCAGTCAAATCTCACTTACATATAGTTTAATGGTCTTCTTTTTATTACGAGGTTAAATATTTGTGTGTAAAACATATAATCATAACTTTGGCTACTGTCTTAATCTCATTAACACTGCCGTGCCGGTGCTTCACTTAATTCACACGCATGGTCAACATTGCACCAATAAAGCAGATACTGTCTGGCCCGTACTAATAACGTTTGAATAAGCTCTGTGTGGTGATTATGTACCTTCTTTCAACAACAAGGGACGAGTAAGTAAATCCTGACGATGGCTTTAACGAAACGAATCAAAATTGATTTGCTTGTTTTTGTTCTTTGATTGATGATACATTTAAACGCGACACATGTTTAAACATGAGGGATATTTTCGCTCTACAATTAAAAGCATTTTCAGTAAGCGTTTGGTTGTAACAATCGTTTCAGTTCAATTCCCATAAACTTTTGGGTCGATGCGTGTCTGTGTATGGGATGTATGTATATGTATCGCCTTTTATTTGTTTTAGTCATTTGGCTGCGCTATGTTAAGGCACCATCTTGAAGGGTTTAGCCGAAGGAACGAACGAACTGAATCTAGTACTTATTTTCTTCTCTTTTTTAAGTCTGGTACTTATTCTGTCGGTGTCATTTGCCGAACCACTAAGTTATGCTAGTCATAACTAGCTTGAAGACCCTGTGCACAGACTGATTGGCTGAAAATTTGGGAAAATCAAACTTTGTGAACACCTGCAACAATTTTGCAAAATTTTCTGGAATAACTGAATAATAAATTCGGATTCAGCGTCAAAAATTACATCTATATGATACACTAAGAAAATTGTAAACTGTGACGAAAACCACAAGGATCCTCAACATATATTTATGATAACACAAATGTGTGTGTGTGTGTGTGTGTGTGTGGTTACATCATTGTTCCTCCCAAGGCGGCGAGCTGGCAGAATCGTTAGCACGCAGAACAAAATGTTTAGCAGCACTTCGTTCATCTTCACATTCTGAATTCAAATTCTGCTGTGGTCCGTTTTCCTTTTCAGCTTTTCAGCTGTTGATAAATTGAGTATCATTGAAGCAGTGAAGTCAACTTAATCAACTACCCACAGACACACACACACTCCAACCACCACAACAGGTACTAGTTGCTACTAACAGTCACCTAATGTGTGCCGCTCTTCGTTATGATCTTCGGACAGAGCATGTAGCAGTGGAAGCTTCCGGCCTTCTTGGCCCCCGGACCATATCCCTACTCACTGCTATCGGAGCAGAGATGGCTATCCGCAAGTGTGAGCTCAAGCTGTTCCAGTGCATTTTCCTCGCCATTCTCCGGGGCAACGCCTTTTACATTTTTGCCTGCTTGGATCCTGATGCGGTCTGGGTTACATGAAATCGTGAGGATGCACAAACATAGTGTATGAATAAATATATATGCATAAACTGTATAAATGAATGCAAACCTCCAAGCTTATCGTCTCTCTTGTTTGACTTTCGAGTCCACACATGCGCTACGTCATCAATTAACCCAAGAACATATAAATCGTTGTGTTTCTTTTCTATGAGATTTGAAAGAGATTTGACTACTATTTCTAACAGATTTTGCAACCACGTCAAAGCTCCCCCGTGGTTAGTGTTGTGCATGCGTTCGTGCGTGTATGCGGGCTCCTAACATTCTCTGTGCTTGTATTCTTTTGTGTGCTTATCTGTGTGTGAGAGCATTTCCTAAAGTGTGTGTGTGTGTGTGAGAGAGAGAGAGAGAGATATATATACCACGTGCCTTTGTGTATGTTTGCCCATGTGCACATGAATATATATATGTATGTGTGCGTATGTGAGAGAGAGATACTATGTGCTTTTGTATACGTTTGCATATGTATGCATGGATATGCGTTTGTGCGTGTGTGCGTGTGCATGCGCGCGTATCTACGTGTGTCAAATGATAAATCCAGAGAAGAAAAAAGACACGAAGAAATGCAACCAGTCGCCATTCTTAAGAACGACAATAATTTCGCTTACGCTTTTTATCAATTCGTTAATCTCAATAGTATATATCCTCCCTGGAGTATAAACAAATATTACTCTAACAATCTATTGGATCTAAATAGAGAAATCTAACAAGAAGAGCGTCAGGCGATATAAGGAATGTTGGAATTCCTTTATGAATAAACTAACTTTCACTATATCAGATATGGATTCGTATTTCACTATTGTAATAATAATGGAATAGTGGGATGACGGGATGATGGGATGACGGGATGGCGGGATGATGGAGTGGTGGAATGGTGGAATGGTAGAATAATGTAGTGTGATAAATGCCATGTTAGAATAATAGTATAGTAGGCTGACGGTATGAAGAAAGAGAATTATGGAATGATAGCCATAAAGATATATATCTTTCTATATGTATGTTTCTGTGTGTATGTATGTGTGTGAGTCTGTTTATACATACATATATATATATATATATATATATA
>NC_068992.1:54511330-54512295 GCF_001194135.2 Octopus bimaculoides
ATATATATATATATATTCAATTAGTGAACAGTTTATGAGGGAAGTTAATTTCCATTGCCTCGCCCACCGTCTGAAGTGCTTTGCATATAGAAACATGTAACCTTTCTCTATGTGTATGTGATTGTCTATCTACATTCGTAGACCCATAAGTATCGATATACGTAAGTGTCTATGCGTATATGCTCACACACAACTATATATACATACACACAAATACTCACAAAGGCTATACATATGTGTGTGTGTATGCATGCGTGCGTGTATGTGTGTGTGTGTGCATGTGTGCGTGTATGTGTGAGAGAGTACATGTGTTTGCATGTATGTGTGTAATTAAACTCTCTCACGCATGCCCGTATACAGAGACAAGCCACCCATCGTCTAATTATATTAATTCCCATATTTCGACGATTTTCAACTTCATCAACAGATGATAATTACGATATGTATGCTCGAACGGTTCCACAAATCAAAGGTTTTCTTCCAGAACGAGCTTTTGACATGATTTATCTCATATTCTTTCATTCCGTTGAAGCAACGACTTTGTTTTAGAGAATGGAATCCTTGACTGCTTCTTCGTGGGTTTATCACTTCGCTGACCTTTAACCCTAACCCTAACCCAGCTAAGTTTACTTCGGTTCTGTCAAGATATCAATGCTTGGGGGTTTTATTTTAAGTTTGAAATAATTATGAGTAATTAATTAACAGATTTGAGCGGTGAAATGGAAGAATCGCTTCAACACCTACTTTCACTTTTAAATGTTGCGCAACAATATTTAATTTCGACGACATTTTTAGTTCATTACTTCCCGCTGGGAGAGGATTTTCGTATCAACAATTATTATTATTATTATTATTATTATTATTATCATTATTATTATCATCATCATCATCATCATCATCATTATTATTATTATTATTATTATTATTATTATTATTATTATTATTATTATTATTATTATTATTAT
>NC_068992.1:54512332-54513415 GCF_001194135.2 Octopus bimaculoides
ATCATCATCATCATCATCATCATTATTATTATTATTATTATTATTATTATTATTATTATTATTATTATTATTATTATTATTATCATTATTAAGGTAGCGAGCTGGCAGAATCGTTAGCACGCTGGACGAAATGCTTAGCAGTATTTCGTCCGTCTGCACGTTCTGAGTTCAAATTCCGCCGAGGTCGACTTTGCCTTTCATCCTTTTGGGGTCGATGAATTAACTACCAGTGAAATACTGAGGTCGATAAAATAGATTGTACTCCTCCCCCAAATTTCAGGCCTTGTGCCTATAGTAGAAAGGATTATTATTATTATTATTATTATTATTATTATATGGTCCGTTGTCTTCTGCGTACACGGTCTAAAATGTGTGCAGAACCTAGCAACACTATTTTCTTAAGTTTTCCGACGTTAACACTGTGTGTGTGTGTCTAGACCAACGTGTGTGTGTGTCTGCGTTTGTGGTGTGTTTGTTCCCCGCACACACCGCTTGACACGCTAAAAGAATATTAAGTACTGGAATCGATTCTTTCGACTAAAAGTGATGCCCCAACATGACCGCAGTCCAATGACTGATGCAATTAAAATATATAAGGCATAAGATAAAAGGGACAGATTCGATCGTGCGTCTGAGAAACAAAATACATGACGGAGGCGTGGTCAGGTGAGAGCTGCCGTTTGGTCGCACATCTGCTCGATCAGGGCTGAGGATCAACAACAACAACTAAAACAAGAACAACAACGACAACGATGACAACAACGCCGATGGCAACTACAACATCACCGTCTTACGTTTTGAGTTCAAATCCTACTAAAGTCACTTTTTTTTTTTACTTACATCATCCCGGGGACCGTTACATTTAAGTGCGTCACAAGTGCTGGAGACGATTAAATCGATTACATCACACCCATCTAAACAACAAAATGTTTTTCCTTTTGCCAATTCTTGTAAAAGATCGATTATAGCTTATTTGTACTTAGAATGGAGACAATATTTGTCAGAACGTGTGTGCGTCCGTGTGTGTGTGTGTGTGTGTGTGCGTGTGTGTGTGTGTGTGTGTGTGTGTGTGTGTGTGTGTGT
>NC_068992.1:54513891-54514866 GCF_001194135.2 Octopus bimaculoides
ATATATATATATATATACATATACACACACACATACACATGGATTCATATATATCTGCATACGTGCCTAAATATATAAACGTATGTATATATATATGTAAGCAGGTATGTATATGTATCTTTCTATCTATCTATCTCATCAAATGTGTGTGTGTGATGAACTTGCCACCGTTCCACCAACTCCTAATGCAAACCATTCAAGCAAAATCGAAAAAGACCGCAAGGCAATCAGGTTTCAATTCCGAATTGAAATTAAATTCATTTTATTTCACTTTCACCGCGCATCAACAGTGATTTTCAGAAAGGAACTGCTATTCTGAACTCCGAAATCATATTATCTTCTGTAAACAGTTCACCTTTAGCCTACATCACCAATTTCTTTACAACTGAGTTGTAAACTGGAGCAGGATAGAACTCCAAAAGAATCGATACACTTTATGAGGTTTCTGGTATTTAGCTGAAGACATTTCGCTTCATTTATGCTTCATTTATGCTTTTAATACATCAGGAAATGCATGAAAATCACAACATGACATCATTCATACAAATCCATTAAACCAAGGAGACCCAGTTATCGGGCAACGGACCGATATAGGGCCATGGATCATATGATACCGAGGCGCACAGAAAGAATAACTTATTAGATTTAATTTCTGTCCTATTGACTACCGCAGCCTGTTGAGAGATTTTACATTATATATGTGATACAACCGTAATGTTGTTGTTGGCACTCCGTCGCTTACGACGTCGAGGGTTCCAGTTGATCCGATCAACGGAACAGCCTGCTCGTGAAATTAACGTGCAAATGGCTGAGCATTCCACAGACACGTGTACCCTTAACGTAGTTCTCTGGGATATTCAGCGTGACACAGTGTGACAAGACTGACCCTTTGAAATACAGGCACAACAGAAACAGGAAGTAAGAGTGAGAGAAAGTTGTGGCGAAAGAGTACAGCAGGGTTCGCCACCACCCCCT
>NC_068992.1:54515296-54516910 GCF_001194135.2 Octopus bimaculoides
ATAATAATAATAATAATAATAATAATAATAATAATAATAATTCGATCGAGGGCGGTGAGCTGGCAGAAGCTTTAGCCCGGTATTTCGTCTGTCGTTACGTTCTAAGTTCAAATTCCGCCGAGATTAACTTTGTCTTTCATCCTTTCGGGGTCCATCCTATCCCTACCCATCTACTCCATCCACTCCATCCCTCTCACCCTTCAATTAATCGCGTGGAAGTGTTACGAACGGGCTAAGTAACGGAGGAACAAGCGGAATTGTTATAAGGTATTAACAGCAACAGTAGGACGGCGAGCTGGAAAGAATCGTTAGCACATCGGGCGAAATGCTTAGCACCATTTCGTTCTTCTTTACGTTCTGAGTTCAAATTCCTCATGAGTCGAATTTGCCTTTCATCCTTTCAGGGGTCGACAAAAACAAGTACCAGTTGAACACTGGGGTCGATTTAATCGACTTCTCCTCCCTCCCCCAAACATGCTGACCTTGTGCCAAAAAATTGAAACCAGTTTTAACAGCAACGTTTTCCTACGTTGGTATACATTTCACCAAAAGATCTTTGAAAAGAACTAAATTTTATATGTTTACTTTTGAAGTATTGTTTATCTTTGATAACGTTTCCCACGTTGTATGTTTATCTTTTATTCAAATTTCAGGTTGCAAATGTTTTCCTATGATTTAAGCTATTCACAGAGCTGAACGGTGTTTTATTTATTTAATCATTTATTTATATGTTTGTTTGTCTGTTTGTTTGTTTATTTTTGTTATTAATATGTTTCTGTTATTTTAGATACCAAACACCATCTCAAATCTCACATTGATAGTTCTAATTTTTCTAATTTTAAGATTTATACAAGAAATCCCAAGACGTAATTATAATAGAAAAGTGCCTCCAAAAAAATTATAAATAATATAATATTATCTATATTCTATATTTTCAAGCTTGTTGTACTTTTAGCTCGAGTAATATTATGTATAATATAAAATTATCTCATTTGTAAAATGTCTGACACTTCTGCCAAAGTTATTAAGAAATATAATCTCCTGAGAATTATAGATATTGTTGATTTTCAAGAACTGACAAAACTTATAACGGAATAAGGTTTCTTCAAGATGATACATGATCGCAGCTCTGATTCCTTCACTAGGTGTTAATAGTTGTTGTGTGTGATGGTGTTCTTGCTTAGCACAAGGTCGACACCCTAGCCAAGTAGACCTGTGAGCAACAGCATTGTATTTCGTATGGCGCATTCTGTTTCAGTAAACATTGATTAAACAGAACGTATTTCACGGCTCATCTTTGTTTACAGGTATGTCAAGTGCAGCTGCCTCCATCTATCTACCTATCTATCTACCTACCTACCTATCTATCTATCTATCTATCTATCTATCTATCTATCTACCTATCTATCTACCTATATATTTATCTATCTGATTGTCAATCTATCTGTCTATCTATTTATCTATCTGTGTTTGTCGGTCTATTTCTCTGCTTAACTATCTATCTGTGTGTCTATCTGTCTATCTGACAATTTGTCAGTCTGTCTGTACATGTATATGCATATGTGTTTACGTATGTGTGTATATATATATATATATATATATATATATATATAT
>NC_068992.1:54518243-54520893 GCF_001194135.2 Octopus bimaculoides
TACATACGTACATACATACATACATGCATACATATATACATACGTACATACATACATACATACATATATACATACATACGTACATACGTACATACGTACATACATACATACATACATACGTACGTACATACATACATACATATATACATACATACGTACATACATACATACATACATACATACATACATACATACGTACGTACATACATACATACATACATACATACATACACACATACATACATACATACATACATACATACGTACGTACATACATACATACATACATACATACATACGTACATACGTACATACATACATACATACATACATACATACATACATACATAATACATACTTACGTGGAATTACTATCAATCAAATTTCACTCACAAATCATTAGTCAACACCGCGCTCTTCTGGATAGACATTCGCCCAAATTACTGAGCAGTGAGAAAAACCTGCGTCCACGTTGTTACAAAGTTAAATTGTATAACCGATTCAACGATAGGCAACACATTCACGTGTTCTTATTTTACTGTGACCTCTCTCCCTCTTCACCCCATATAACCAGAGAAAGGCACGCTCAACTCACCTTGGCGAGAATTTTAACCTAAGCTGTAACGTAAATAAATACAATATACAACGTCATGATGAGATACTTTCAAGGGAGATAATTGTCAAATTGTTTTTATAAGGTGAGAGTTATGTCCCTTACACAACATGGCTTATGTGTTAGTAATTTTTTTAATTTTCTTGTGGCAGGCAGAAAGCAGGCAGAATCGTTAGCACGTCAGACAAAATGCTTACTGGCATTTTATTCGTCTTTACGATCCGAGTTCAAATTCCGCTGAGGTCGAATTTGTCTTTTATCTTTCCGGGCTCGATAAAATAAGTATCAGTTAAATACGGAGATCGATATAACCGACTGTCCACCCTGTCCTCGAATTTCCAGGCCTTGTGCCAAAATTTGAAACCATTATTATTTTTCTTCGTAATATATTCTTCGGTTGATGGTGATGAATGGAGGCGCAATGGCTCAGTGGTTAAGGCAGCGGACTCGCGGTCTTAGGATCGCGGTTTCGATTCCCAGACCGGGCGTTGTGATTGTTTATTGATTGAAAACACTTAAAACTCCACAAGGCTCCGGCAGGGGATGGTGGCGAACCCTGCTGGACTCTTTCACCACAATTTTCTCTCACTCTTACTTCCTGTTTCTGTTGTGCCTGTAATTCAAAGGGCCAGCCTTGTCACACTGTGTCACGCTGAATATCCCCGAGGATTACGTTAAGGGTACACGTGTCTGTGGAGTGCTCAGCCACTTGCACGTTAATTTCACGAGCAGGCTGTTCCGTTGATCGGATCAACTGGAACACTTGTCGTCGTAACCGACGGAGTGCCATATATATTGATGGTGATGAACTAAAAGAATCGTTACCGACACACACAAAATGTTTAGCGGCATTTCTTTTTGATCTTTGCGTTCAGTGTTCAAATGTAGTCGAGATTAACTTTGCCTTTCATCCGTTTTGGGGACAATAAAAACATAGTACCAGTCAAGTAGAAGCATCGATGTAATCGACATGCCCATCCCCTAAGAATTACTGGCTTTGACCAAAATCAGAAAGAATTATTTTTCTTGGTATAGGTTCATTGTTTTTAATATAAAATTTTGCTTTCTCCAGCAAACATTTTTCATATACTCATTTACATGTTTCAGTCATTTGACTGCGGCCATGCTGAAGCACCGCCTTTAGTCGAGCAAATCGACCCCAGGATTTATTCTTTGTTAGCCTAGTACTTATCTATCGGTTTCTGTTGCCGAACCGCTAAGTTACGGGGACGTAAACACACCACCATCGGTTTTCAAGCGATGTCGAGGGGGGACAAACACAGACACACAAACGCACATATTTATATATACATATACATATATACGATGGGCTTTTTTCAGTTTCCGTCTACCAAATCCACTCACAAGGCTTTGGTCAACCCGAGGCTATAGTAGAAGACACTTGCCCAAGGTGCCACGCAGTGGGACTGAACCAGGAACCATGTGGTTGGTAGTCGGACTCACAGTCATGAGGTAGTGAGATCGATTTCCGGCTGTGTGTTATGTTCTTGAGCAAAGCACTTCATTTTACGTTGCTCCAGTTTGCTCATTTGTAGAAATAAGCTGTGACGTCACTGGTGCCAAGCTGTAACGGTCTTTGCCTTTAACTTGCATAACATGGGCGACGTGGAGAGAGGAGGCTGGTATGCATGGGCGACTGCCGGCCTTCCATAAACAACCTTGCTCAGACTTGTGCCTATTTCGTTTGTCTGCTTTATTACAACTAATACGAAGACGACGGCCTGGCAGAATCATTAGCACGCCGGGCTAGCGATTCTCCTTAACGGCATTTCGTCCGTCTTCACGTTCTGAGTCCAAATTCCGCCGAGGTCGATTTTTGGGATCGATAGAATAAAATATCAGTTGAACATTGGGGCCAGTGCAATCGACTTACCTTCTTTTCCGAACTCGCTGGCATTGTGCCAAATTTTGAAACCATTATTACAACTAATACCACTCGATACCAACACAAAGTGGTCCCTCTTGACTCCACTCGTGCGGAAGCTCTAACCCGGATTTGGAGTTGTTTGTTGTATT
>NC_068992.1:54525422-54527032 GCF_001194135.2 Octopus bimaculoides
ATATATATATATATATATATAAATTTAATGAATGGAGTAAACGCATATTATAACTGCATACTTTTATTCCGACATATTTGAATGGGGCTGAAGTTTTGATTGGAATTTTCCAATAATATTTCTGTGTTAATATCTTTATGTTTGATAAGATGTGTTGTTTATATTTATCCAGGAGCAGTTTCTTCTTCAGATAGCATTCTATATTGCTTTAGCATGCATACATGTATGTATATATACTCATAGACCGGGTGATTCGAAGTGTGCAGTGTGAGAAAGGGCTTGCGAGTTGATCACGGGTCTGAAGAGACATATGGCAGTTCACAGAGATCATATCTCAGGAAATGATCTTATCAATCCTGTGGAAAGTTACAATTTTCGTCTCTCTTTTATGCTTCTAACTATGCAGCTCTGTTAAAGCGGGAGTTAAATAGTGCTATAAGACGTCATAGACAGGAATGTCAGAAATGTCATTTCCAACGAGGAAGCTCAGTGAGGCGGCACACATTTATGAAGATGAAATAATCACGATGCAAGTATGTATAGATCTGTTTCCGTTGTCGTTCGAGGTTGAGTGAAACAGCAGGGACACATTTCAACAGATATCTAAAAACTATACCTATAATCTCTACATCCTTATACTTTTCTTATTTACACTTATGCACTGAATCACGGAAACATATCGGCTCTTTGTCACGAGTAATATGGGGGAGGATTTAACGAATAAATATTACGCTTTCGTTATGCTTGGCGATGGTCATATTTTGCCAACTAAACACACGCACTGTATATTTTGGTCTTCATTTCAGCTTTATTATTATTAATTTAGTTTCTTTGTCGAAGCTCTTTCATTACACATCCGGTGACATCATCGGCCTCTCTCTATCCCACGTTCCTCCTTTTCTTCTGCTTATTTGCTTATTCCACTACTGTTACAATAATAATAATAATAATAATAATAACAATACTAATAATAATAATAATAATAATAATAATAATAATAATAATAATAATAATAATAATAATAATAATAATAATAATAATAATAAAGCTGAAGTGAAGACCAAATACATAGTACGTGTGTTTAATTGGCAAAATGTAACTTTATATCCGTTTCAACAGACGATTTCACATCAGAAATTTTGCAAACCAAATATATAAACGTACAAAGCTTTTCCTTTTCATTTTTTAACATAAACATTTGAACTGAAAACTACAGGCTCGAAAATTCTAACCTAATACTAAACATTAAGTTAATTACAGAGATACACTGTCGACTTAGCCACGGAGAAATATCATGCGGTGGTGTATATAATATTAAATGTATAATGATAATCGATACAAAAGCCTGCATTTAATTTCGTAGCAATAAGCAAATAGTGAATATCAAGTTGCGTTACAGTTGAATGTTAATGAGAGCTGAATAATGTTAATTGCAGGAAGAAGTGCTGCAGTTATAACTATGATTATAAATAATTAACTCTCTGCAGAATTAATGAAGAATTTTAGTGATAAAGAGGTGCAATTTTGGGATCAATTCTGTACCAATATGTGCGTGTGTAGCTGTTGCATATGTATATATATATATATATATATATATATATATATATATA
>NC_068992.1:54529382-54531400 GCF_001194135.2 Octopus bimaculoides
TATGGTTTCTTAAACATTCACTTGAACAAAACTGTACAAATCCAAATATATGGTACCCTAGGCATAACACTTACATGAACTTCTAACTTGTTGTCTCTTGAGGTCTCTGGGTGAGACTTGGATCCAACTTGTACAAATGCAAAACAAAAGTCAAACATAAAATAATAATAATAATAATAATAATAATAATAATAATAATAATAATAATAATAATAATAATAATAATAATAATAATAATAACGCAATATAAAATATATAATTGTTTAATTTGATAATGTGAAATATCATTTGTTAAAAAAAAAAGATACAAGTTTAAAAGAATAATATATTTAACTGATTAAGAAATGAAATGATTGTGAACAGCACCACCGTTGTCAGGCTAGAAAACCTTCCGTTTGAATTGCTAACAGAATCTGAAAAATAAGAAAAAAATTAATTAATTAATTAAAATTATATTTATATTAATAATCACAACTTGTGACATAAGCACAACGTTATATATTGGTCATTTAGATTGAAACCCTCCACCACCACCACCACCACCACCAGTACGTGGCTAGGGTTTTAGCTTATCGATCCTGTAAGGGTGAAAAACTAAATTGATGTTGGTGCTATTTGAATTCAGAATAAAAAATCTGACATACAAACGATTCCTGAAATCGAATGTATTATCGAGCTATAAATATTCTTTACACTAAAAGAAGGTGTTGGATAAGATGTGAAAAGAATTAGGAAAAGGGATAAAAGCTAAATATGATCTCATTTGCAACATACGCTTTACAGATGCTCTGGGAGCCATCGTCAGCGATGTTTCTAGGGTCTTGCGTGGTTTCGGGTCGTTCAACATCTGACCTTCTTATGCAGTTGTCCCAGCCGGTGTTGATCATGTCGACATCCAGTTAGGTCAAGTGTGTGAAGAAAAAATTGTTGGGGTATATATAAAGATTATTCGAAAGTGGGTGAGAAACAAAATCTAACCTCCGAATATTATTTCTGATCGTATACTCTTTTAGATACTCAGCAACACTTTGTTTCAAGTTTAAATATGCGTGAACTATATTTCTTTCTCCAACAGAAATAAAGAGCAACAAGTCAAAATAATAGTTGCTGCCATCAAAGAAACATACAACTGTGGTATTGCTAATATGGGCACAAGACCACAAATTTGGGAGAAGGGAAAATAGTATAGGGGATTATATGGACTGGTTGACTAGTACTCTGTTTAATAGAGCCCAGATGGATGAAAAAATTAAATTTACTCGTTATGAGATTCGAGAAACCAATAAAATATTAGTTTCATAAAGTAGCATTTTCCTTTTTATTTATTTATTCATTTATTCGTTTTTGGTGGAACTATACCAGTTGTTCTGAACCATTTTTTACCTGTTAATACTCTTGGTTCCTATTTTATTCGGATGGACCCACATAGACATACGATGCTTCAAAAATTATGTTTTTATATCTAAATGTTATTGGAAATTGTATAAAAATTGTTAAAATATTTTGTGCCTTGTAGAAATAAAAGCAATCTATTGCTCCCAAATTTTAACAACAAAATCTTCTATGGAACTCCAAAGGTCATATAGACCCCTAAAGGTCATTTGTATCCCTGCTGAGGACTACTGATCTATACAGTCGATTTCTGCACCAAGACTTCATTAGTAATTATTTTTATCGTCCTCATAACGATAAAAATCTAAGTTGAACTTACCTGGATTTGCTTTCCGAACATTATGCAGCATAATTTAATATCGCGAGGTATATTATTCGAGATTGAAGTATATTTTTGTTTCTACGTTAGAAATGTATGACATATTTATATTTGAAGATGGTGAGTTGCTAATGTAGAAACAAAAATATACTTCAATCTGGGCGCAAAGGGGCGTAACAGATTACGTCGCTTTGCATCCAGATCGACTTAGCTTTTCTGCCCTTATGGGACCGATAAAATATACGCCAAAGTAATGACATTGATTGCATATGCTAAAATTCATAAAGGTTGCAGTCCAATGATCATA
>NC_068992.1:54534186-54540786 GCF_001194135.2 Octopus bimaculoides
AATAATAATAATAATAATAATAATAATAATAATAATAATAATAATAATAATAATAATAATAAT
Organism: Octopus bimaculoides; assembly: GCF_001194135.2. Taxonomy (NCBI): domain Eukaryota; kingdom Metazoa; phylum Mollusca; class Cephalopoda; order Octopoda; family Octopodidae; genus Octopus; species Octopus bimaculoides. The sequence continues at coordinate 54,534,250 of NC_068992.1, forward strand.
GATGATGATGATGATGATGATGATGATGATGATGATGATGATGATGATGATGATGATGATGATGATGATAATAATAATGATAATAATAATAATAATAGTAATAATAATAATCGATCATTTCATACTTATCCATTGTATGCCTTGGATCGATTATCGAAAGGCTTTTGATAGTATTCCCCACACATGGATCCTGGAAACATTAGCCATGAACAAGGTAGCGCCAATAATCATAAAATATATAAAAACATTCCATGAATAAATGGCAGACAGTGCTACAGCTCCAGACAAAAGAAGGACTCATAAACACCAACGCCATCCCGATTAGAAAAGGAATATTCCAAGGAGACGCGTTCTCTGCACTCCTTTTATGCTTGGCACTGACACCTTTATCTGACGTGCTAAACAGAACTGGATAGGGATACAATTGTTACGTAAAACAATCAACCATTTCTTGTATATGGATGATCTAAAACTATGCTACAAATGATAAACACCTGGAAGCATTACTACAGACAGCATATGGATTTACCAAAGAAATAAACATGAAATTTGGCTTAGAAAAATGTGCCAAAACAACCTTGAAAAGACGAAAACTAGTTAAGAGTAACAACATCACTTTAGATAAAGCAAATGAAATAAGAGAATTAGACCAAAGCCAGACATACAAATACTTAGGAATCAATGAACTAGATATGATACAACACACACAAATGAAAGAGAAGATAAGAAAAGAATACTATAGTTGAGTTACATTAATACTGAAAACAGAGCTCAGTGCGAAAAACAAGACAGCAGGAATCAACACTCTAGCCGTCCTGGTTATAAGTTACAGCTAGAATATTCTTAACTGGACTCTAAATGAACTAATCAAAATAGACAGGAAAACAAGAACAATAATGACAGGATTTAGGATATACCACCCAAAATCTTACATAGAAAGGCTATACATACAACATATCGAAGGTGGTAGAGGCCTGATATAGCTAGAAAACTATTATAACATAACAACCATAGAACTACAGAAAATACCTACTTCAGAAGCAAAGAAAACTAATACAAATAGCCACAAAACACAAACAAAACAAAAAACTGTTTTCTGTCTTTAAGGACCTGGAAATGGAGCCTAAAAACAGAAACAATTCCTATTATAGTAGGCGCATTAGGTATGATAAAAAAAAACATTCAAACAAATACATAAAACCAACAGGACTAACAAGTATATATAACATACTGGAAAAAATAGCACACATCCTACGTAAAACACTTTCCATAGAGTGAAAATAAGAGCACCACAAGCCACAGCACATACCCAAGACACACAGAGCTGCGCTTGGTAGTGCAGTGAAAGTATGTGATAAAAATAAGACTACCGAATAATAATAATAATAATAATAATAATAATAATAATAATAATAATATACCTAGCTCAGATACCAGGAAACCCCAAAATGGCTGAAGTTCAAAAGATAGTGCTCATGGGAACTGCCCATATCCTACGTAAAATACTGTCTATGTAATCTCAAATTTTAAAGCAAACACATAATTTTCTTATGGTTTCTTAAACATTCACTTGAACAAAACTGTACAAATCCAAATATATGGTACCCTAGGCATAACACCTACATGAACTTCTAACTTGTTGTCTCTTGAGGTCTCTGGGTGAGACTTGGATCCAACTTGTACAAATGCAAAACAAAAGTCAAACATAAAATAATAATAATAATAATAATAATAATAATAATAATAATAATAATAATAATAATAATAATAATAATAATAATAATAAATGCCCTGATGCAAAACCAAGCAGTGGCTCTCATGGCTGCGTAATACATTATATAATCTTATGAGTGCAGTGCATATTACATAGCTAACTATACCATGTCTGCGTCGCAATAAAGATTCTGAATAAAACAATTGTATCAGTACCAGATAACCGATTCTTCAGTTGTACTCTGTGTGTGTGTATTATATATATATATATACATACATGCATACATACATACGCATACATATTTACACATATACACACACACACCCATACATATACATATACATGCATACACGCACATATGCATACATACATACGTATATACATACATACCTATACATAATTGTGTGTGTACATAATTGTGTGAATAGGAAGCGAAATAGGACGCCACTGTTATAAGTGAAACATATATAACATCAGATATCATGTTAATGAAAATAAATCAAGGAAAAACATTCTTTAGAAATTGGTTAAAAATTTGATATCAAAATAGAATTTTCGTCATTCAGAGAGAGAAAAAAGAGCATTAAAATTTATTAAAATGTGATTGTAGTACATGCTTCTGAAAGGAATTCGTAAATCAGGGATGTTGTGTTCTCTCTCTCTCTCTCTCTCTCTCTCTCTCTCTCTCTCTCTCTCTCCATATATGTGTACGTATGCATGTACGTATGCATGAATGTATGTATGTATGGATGGATGAATGGATGGATGGATGGATCGGAAGAAGAAATAATAAGAGAATATATTACTATATTACATGCCTGTAAACTGTGACTTTTTCATGCATGCGTCTCTGTACAATCACAGGTACTTTCGTATAAATTAAAAACATGAGAAAAAATAATTTTTCTTTTCCTTGAAGCGCATACGCTTATGTGTTGGGGTGCGTGTGTGTATGTACACACACACACACACACACACACACACACACACACACACATATATATATATATATACAGAGAGATAGTGATGCAGACAAACACACTTGGGCTTGATGTATAAAATAAAGATACATATACACATAGGAATATATATATAGGGATATATGGAGACGGAAACAAAAGAAAATATTCATAGAATAAATGCTGGTGTATAAGCATATAGATATTTATATATTACATAATAACTTTACATGGAGTACAAAAAGTATAAAAAGTGAGGGGAGAAAACACGGCATTTTAAGTCCGACAATTTTTCTATGGGCTCGGAATTACCTAATAGTTGTAATGTTCGCAATTGGTTCATGATGTGAACTACTCTTTGCCGATCTCTTCACCCTGACGAGGCCTGTTTTGCGGCTATGTTTATACGTATCTGCTGCTAGTTGCATATCTTTGAATTTTTGCACACTTCATCTGCCAATTATGAACTTCACGACTATTACGTAATTAAGAGCCCCCAGAAACAGCTGTCGGATTTAAATATTATGTATTTTGCCCTTAGTTTTCTGTATTTTTGTACTCCATGTATATTTATTTTGTAAATATATAAATAGTTATTTCTCTTATTTGTAAATGGAGAAATAAACCAGTAACTTATTTAGATTGGAGGAATCTGTATAAATGTCGAAAAAACGTTCATAGAAATAATTTAAACAGTCCTTTGTGCTTGCCCGTCTAATGTTGACAATGCCATGTTGTACATATCTATATGTATGTCTGTGTGAGTGTGCGCGTGTGTATATACAAACATATATATATATGTGTGTACATAAGTTTGTTATATGTATGTGTGTTTATATACTTGTATATGTATGAATATATACAGGCACATGTATTAATGCACGCGCACACACACGCTCACTGACCTACCCACATACTCCATCCCTACATATAATATCAGTTTGATTCAGCAGCACATTACATCAAATTACGTGGGCACAATGCATGTACGTACGTATATATGTGTGTATATATATATATGTGTGTGTGTGTGTGTGTGTGTGTGTGTGTGTGTGTGTGTGTGTGCATGCATAAATTCTGTCTCCGAATAACAGATGAAAATAAGCCAACGTATTTTGAGGTAACGTGACGCTGAGTCAAACTGTTATTATATGTAGGGGTGGGTCGTAAGCCTGTGTGTGTGCATTAATATATGTGCCTGTATATATTCATACATACACAAGTATATATACATTTACATATACAAACATATATACACATACGTTTATATATACACACACACACACAAATATACATACATACACACATATCTATATGCATATATATATGTTCTTTTTCGTGCTTCAATAATTTGACTGCGGCCATGCTGGAGCGCCGCATTTAGTCGAACAAATCGATTCCAGGACTTATTCTTTGTAAGCCTAGTACTTATTCTATTGGTCTCTGTTGCCAAACCACTAAGCTACGAGGTCATAAACACACCAACATCAATTGTCAAGCGACGGGCTTCTTTCAGTTTCTGGCTACCAACTTACCAAATCCACTCACAAGGCTTTGGTAGGCCCGAGGCTATAGTAGAAGAGACATGCCCAAGGTACCACGCAGTGGGACTGAACCCGGAACCATGTAGTTGGGAAACAAACTTCTTACCACACAGCGACGCCTGCGTCGATATATATATATATATATATATATATATATATACGTGTGTGTGTGTGTGTGTATGTATGTATGTATGTACGTATGTAACAGTAAGCATCTTTAACAGACCAAAAGACTGGAGGTAGACGATGACGCTCCGCCATACTTCATTTCAACTGCATATACTAATCTAATCGTAGCCTGGCTTCTTTTCCTTCACACAAATAGGTAAATATTTTCATTCTATTGATTCCTATGTAGTGACAAGCATTTTCCGCTCATCTAAGTGCGTCGAGTTTACTGTCAAGTGTACTCGTTACTGAGCTGGCTAAATCAGATCGAAACAGTGTTTCTGGAGATCCGCCAGTGAGTGAAAGCTTGATTTTTAACAAGCAAGTGTCGTTCAGAAATTCCCTGAAATAAAACATTATACGTAGTGCCGTTGTTCGTTTGTATACACATTTTAAATGTTATATACACCGGTATTTTAATATAAGGCTGTTTAAAGAGCGTATATTAATAAAATAATAGATGCTTGTATAATCATACTTACATACAAGTCACACACTCCCATTCGTATACACACACATTCATAAGCACATAATCATATTTATTTAAACACAAACACGCACACACACTCATATATACAAACTGACATATATACATAGATACATAGATATGTACACAGTTATATGCATATTCACATAAATACATACGATTTTACACGCAGTCATACATACACACACACCTAGAGTCATATCCATGAAATTACATATTGACAAGTATACTTGCATAGAGGTATATACACAGCTACAGGCTTATATACATTTATTACGTATATACACAGTTGAGTCAATAAACATTCTCATACACTTGATAAAGAATTCGGAAGAGTTTGTTAGTAAAATAGTTTGTTTCTTTGTGTTTTCTTAATACTTTTTTTAATGTAACACATTGTTTCGGCAATGCGTGATAGATATACATGACAAAGCTGCTAGCAGGAAGAAAAGAGAAGTTACAAAATAAAAACAAGGGAAAATAAGCAGAATATTGAAACAGATCAGAAGATTTCTTGTTTAGATTCAAACAAAGAGACGGTGTTATGAAAACAGTGGAATGGCAAGAAAGAAAGAAAGAAAGAAAGAAAGAAAGAAGGACATAATAAAAGAAGGAAAGAAAAATGAAATAAAGAAAACTAGGAAGACGAATGGAAAGAAAAGGAAAAGAACGAGAATTAATGAGAGAAAATAAGGAATAGGACGAATGAAGAAGAAGAAGAAGAAGAAGAAGAAGAAGAAGAAGAAGAAGAAGAAGAAGAAGAAGAAGAAGAAGAAGAAGAAGAAGAAGAAGAAGAAGAAGAAGAAGAAGAAGAAGAAGAAGAAGAAGAAGAAGAGCGAGATAAACGTAAACTTGAAAGCCGAAAGAGAAAATGAAACTAAAAAGAACAAGGAAACAAAATGATCGAGAATTGAGATAGACAGATAGATAGATAGATAGATAGATAGATAGATAGATAGATAGATAAATAAATAATAGATAGATAGATAGATAGATAGATAGATAGATAGATTTTTAAAAAAACAACCGAATGCAGCTCCCAGTTCAAGTCAGTGCACATGGTAATAAGTACAATGACAATGATGATGATGATGATGATGATGATGATGGGTGGGGAGGAGGAAGAGTAGAAAGAAAGAAACAAACAAACAAACAAACAAACAAACAAAGAAATTAACAAAAACAGAGAAACAATAGAACAGATAGAATAATGCACATGACCAAGTATAAAATCGTTTAGTAGATGGACTAACAGAAGTACTACCGTAGTACTAATATACTAATATTACTAATATTACTACAATACTCAATAACAGTAGACAATATACTAACGTATTCTCTCACCATACTTACACTTTAATCCGGTAGGGAGCGTTGTTATAACCGGTGACTCTGTACGTACACGTTTCATGGTTGCATCTTTACGATTAGGGTATCCATTAGTGGATAATGTTGTGGATAATGCTGTCCTGTCCCTGGATCCTGGAGGCGAAGGGACGGGATTTTTACGTCGTCCTTTCCCGCCTTTTTAAAAAAACAATGCAAGAAAACCCGAAAATACAGTATGATATAAATATATTATGCGGATATGCGTATATATATATTATGCGGATATATCTATATATGTATATTTTGCGGATATGTATGTGTTTGTGTATGTATATA
>NC_068992.1:54542563-54545199 GCF_001194135.2 Octopus bimaculoides
ATATATCCTATGCAAACGTAAAATCTGTGCTTTTGTAATTGCTCTGAAACATGGAGAGCCACCTGCAGCAACTACAAGAAGATCCAGACCTTCATCAACAAATGTCTCCGGCAGATCCTCCACCTGAAGTGGTTCGACAGAGTGCCAAACACCGACCTGTGGGAAAGGGCCAACCAGGAGCCCATACATGTTCAGATTAGACGAAGGAAATGGAGATGGATCGGATACACACTGCGAAAAGAACCCTCAAATGTGACACGACAAGCACCTGACTGGAACCCGCAGGGGAAAATGAAGCGAGGACGCCCGGAGCAGACATGGAAGCGGAGCATTTTGGACGAGCTCAGAACCAACGGCCTGACATGGGAAGCAGCCAAGAAACACGCCAATGACCACAAAAAGTGGAAAATAACTATTGAGACCCTATGCTCCACAGGGGACAAAAAGGATTAAGAAGAATATATATATGATGCATATCATTGCCATAAAGACCGCACATGTCGGAGAAAGAGTGAAGTTAAATCTGAAGGTGTTATTCAATGGCTTAAACAGAAAAGGTAGGATACTTCTGATGACCACGTTTTGGGCACCCGAGTCATGTGATAAGAAACCGAACAAGTTGTTATTCGACCGGAGGCCTTGCTCTAATGCTTACAACAGAATAGATATTTCTAATCTGCTCAAGGGCCTAGTGAAAGTATAAAACAGTCGATGGATTAAGTGAGCCACTGTATAACAGAAACAGAACACGGGACGAGCTTTCATATAGAAAATTCTACAAATTTCGTCCATAGAGTCAATTGGTAGAAGACACTTATACATAAGAGAAGGGCCAATATCTACGGTATTTGCAGGCCACACCACACAGGCCTTCCCAGACTGAATAGAGTGTTGTAGTTAACGCCATCTGCTACTCATTGCCAAGAAAAGAAACAGACGTGAGGAGAGAACCTTCAGTCTACAAGTAATAGATTAGATTTTGATCTCTGAATAAGTTAGGGGAGACGTTACTTGCAGCGTTTTTAACAGCAACTTAGTTGTCCTCAACAATAATTTATATCTCACTATTTTATTTATCTGCACACTTGATCCCTTTTCTGAGCTTGTCCTAAATATGACCTTAAACTGCATTCTGTAGTGAGATCCTGGCTCGGGAATGTCAGGATTTTGAGGAGTGTCAAACTACCTTATAGCCACTAAGGTTTCCAGACTACTCTGACCAGGAGTAAGTAGCACCCGTCATGGTCCCAGCCATGGATAAAATACCTTAGGACCACCCAAAGCAGACTACTTTGAAATCATGGGATGCATTTCGGCAAATGAACTTATTGAGTCAATGGCAAATATCGTCAGGTGCTGAATTGATGAATAGACAACAAACTATCAACAGCTAGGATCAACCCAGTTAGCGAACTACTGCTATTACCTGTAGTCGAGGCGTGTCGAGATATCTCAGCAAGTAAAAAAATGAATGCTGCTAAAACCCAAGCCAGACGTTCATGCCTCATTGCTCGATCGGGACATCTAGCGTAGGAGAGGGTTGCACAGGTCCCAGAAAGTCGCCCGACTGCATTGAATGCTCTGAATGCTACATGGAGAATTCATTTAACCACGCACAGCTTTATCAAGCTCTACCCAAAGCGATTGAGATGATTCAGCAGAAAAGAATGAGAATCGTTTGTCATTGCATCAAGTACCCAGAAGAATCTGTGTGTCTACTGATCTTATGGCAGTCAGTTGAAGGAAGAATCAACAGGGGAAGAAAACGTCTAACCTATGTGGACAACTTGCTTCAGGACAGTGGAATAGCAAATGTTGGCGAATTAAGAACATGCATGGAGATCCGTGGCGGATGGCGGACTCACATGAAGTCATTGAAATGTCCGGAAGGACGGCCATACTAAACTGGATTGATTGGATAATTCGCGGCATGCTACAGCACCTAAATGAAACAGATTTTAACCTCTATTTTCAATCATCCTATCCCTCCCCAAATTTTTAATAACGCCCCCAAGAGAGAGTTACAGCTTCTCTTTAAGAAACATGAATTTAGATACGCTGGGTAGTTGAATGCCGTGATGTTACACACGGGGTACTAGCAAACGGTGAACTAGCTGGCACTCCATTGACGCCAGTGAGAGCTATATCACCAGCCCTCCTGAAAAAAATATCTTACACAAATCTAAAAAAAAAAGAACACCATCACCAAACACAATGTCTATTATACTTACGTAGTAACGTAACTTCTTCTGTGCTGTTTCCATATTTGTTGTATGCTATACATTCGTATGTTCCAAAGTCTTTCTTTTTAAGATTTTTAATTCTTAGGATGAAAGTAAATTTGCTCTTGCTTTGTACGTCTAAATCTATTTCCATTCTTTTCTTTATAGCTGGTATATTAGTTACTTCAGTGCCGTTCTTTTTCCAATTCATAGAGGTCAGTGGGAGTGAATTAATCTTACAACGCAGTGTCATAAACTCGCCGATTTTGCGGTTGATTATTTTGTTGGCAACTGACACTTTTGGTTTTCCTGCAAGGATTAAAGCATAAAATAAACCATAAAAATCAAAGTTTATGTGAATTTGTAAAAATTTATATTGCAATAAGAACTACCTTCCGTCTCGAACTTTCTCAT
>NC_068992.1:54546060-54551687 GCF_001194135.2 Octopus bimaculoides
GTGTGTGTGTGTGTGTGTGTGTGTGTGTGTGTGTGTGTGTGTGTGTGTGTGTGCGTGTGTGTGTGTCTGTGTGTGTGTGATGGAATAATTACCAGGCTTACCAAATTAATCATTGGGGTTAATTCATTCGATCAATAGTTCATTAAGGTGGTGCCCAAGCATGGTCGTAGCCTAATGACTGAAACAAGTGAATGAATAGGAGGATAAAAGAATTGTGTTTAAGCTGTTGATCTGGCAAAGTCATCAGTATGTCGGTTAAAATGCTTAGTGACATTTCGTCCGTCTTCACGTTCTGATTTCACAATCCGCCGTACTCGACTTTGCCGTTCATCCCTTTCGGGAGTCCATAAGATAAGTCCCAGTTGAGCACTGGGATCGATGTAATCGATTTAAACCACCACCACCAACACCACCACACCCCATTACACCCCCCACTCACGAAATTGCTGGCCTTGTGCCCAAATCTGAAACCGATATTATTGATGGTGTTGACGTCGCGGTGGTTTTTCCTCCAAACATCTCTAGCTAAATAGAGGGATTTGTAGTTTTATTACACTGCTTATCTGCTAGAAACATACGGGGATAGGGACAGAGAGGAGACATGAGTTAGATATCAACATGACGCATCTGTGATATCTTCTGTTTATAGCTAACATTTCACCTCATAATTATACAGACAAATCACTACAGTTGCGGGAGCAGGATAAATGGATAGGTGTTTGTGTATGACAGATTGTACGCACGCGCAAACGCACATACACATACGCACACATACACACGCACACATACACACACATTCACAGATACACACATACATATATGCATATATATATATATATACACGCATACAAGTACCTAAAAACATGTATGCATACATATATATATTTTTGTGCGTGTAGAAGTCTATATATGTCTTTACACACACAACACACACATCTGTGTGTGTACGTATGCATATAATATGTGTGTCTGTGTAAATATATATATATATATATATATATATATATATATATATATATATATATATATATATATATATATATATATATATATATATATATGTATGTATATATGTATAATATATATACAATATATGTGAGTGTGTGTGTAAGTATGTATATATATATATATATATATATATATATTTATATATATGTATAATATATATATATAAACTCATACGTACGCACAAACGCACACACATACACGTACACATCAGTATACGTATATATATGCCCCTGTGTGTGTGTGTGTGTGTGTGTGTGTGTGTATTTGTGTGTATGCGCGTGAGTATGTCTGTATATAAGCGTGTATGTATGGATGTGTATGTGCGTGCGCGTCTGTGAATGCATGCATGTATGTACGTATGTGTGTACGTATACATGTATGTAAATATGTATGTATGTATGTATGATTGTATGTTGGTATGTATGTATATACGCAGGTATGTATGAATGCATGTATGTATTTTTCGTACACGTGTACGGTATATATATATGTATGAATGCATGTATGTATGTATGTATGTATGTATGTGCGTGTATGCTACAGCAACTAGAATTACAAGTACAAATAAGTTTTAGCAAAAGCTCCCTTGTCTAGCTGCCTGGATATGTGAAGAATAGAGTTATTTAAATGAGGCTAACCGTACAAATTTTTTAAGTTTACGTGTACTCAGTTGTAATCCACGCGAACACAAGCATTCGAATATTGAATTGAGCTAAGAAGTTTGCTTCTCAGCCACGTGGTTCCTTGTTTAGTCCCACTGCGTGGCACCTTGGGCAAGTGTCTTCTACTATGGCTTCGGGCCGACCAAAACCTTGTGAGTGGATTTGCACACTCTTACTGCTCCGCACAGAAATTGTATTATTGTAGTGTGTATGCATGTATAAATGTATGTATACATACAGGCGCATAGCCTAGTGGTTAGAGCCTTCCACTCACGTTTATAAGTTCTTGGGTTCAATTCCAGACAACCGGTGTGGAGTTAAGCAAGCCACTTCATTTCATGTTGTTCCAGTTTGCTCAACTCTACATAGAACCAAGGTCAGATTTAACCCTCGCCGTCCGTGTCTCACATCTTGGTTACTCCGCTTTCCATATATCCACATATACATACAATATACATACAAATTCACGTATTTGCATACAAGAAATATAGGCGGAGCTTACCCAGGAAATCTTCTATCAAGTTCATATACAACAGACCTGACATAGTTTTTATATACATATTTGGCTATATATACGTATATAAATATAAATATATATAAATATACATATATATACACTCACAAATATATATATATGTATATATATTTATTTATTTATGTATATATGTATGTACATATATATATATATATATATATATATATATATATATATATATATATATATATATATATATATATATACACACACACATACATAGTTATATAAATATATAATTGTGTTTGTGTATGTATGAGTGTGTGGGTCTATATATATTATATAAATATATACATATATATATTTACATATACACATGCATATACATATATAAATATACATGCATACACATACATACAACACATGTGTATGTATTATATATAAATATATAGAGAGAGCGAAGGAAAAGGAGAGTGAGACAGACAGACAGACAGACAGAGACGCAGACAAGCAATATATAGTTTCTTAATCCGCCTCAGAACAAACTTCACATTAGAATTCCACCCTTCATAAGGCTAACACTCTTGCTATTGTTATTAAGACATGAGTCATTAAACACTACGTAATGTCTGTTTGGTTGCCAGTTGTTTACGTTGTTGGAAAATTTTTAGAAAGCTGATTGGGCCGCTTACATTACTATTCCTGCACCGTGGGAAATTAAGAGTATAGGATGCCTATATAGTAAAACAGAATCTTGACAATTTTTTTTCAATCACTTGAAATGTTTTTTTTTAATTTTCATAAGATTTCTTTTTTTTTTTTTTTTTTTTTTTGAAAAGATGTAGTTTTGTTGTAGTTTCGCATGTTGATGACGAAAATTGTATTTATTTCAAACTCTACCGAGGTCAGCATGAAAGGATAATTTTTGACTGCATTTGTTTAATACTCATTACGATAGGCTTCGATAAGGCGGCGAGCTGGCAGAAACGTTAGCACGCCGGGCGAAATGCTTAACGGTATTTCGTCTGCCGTTGCGTTCTGAGTTCAAATTCCGCCGAGGTCGACTTTGTCTTTCATCCTCTCGAGGTCGATAAATTAAGTACCAGTTACGCACTGGCTCGATGTAATCGACTTAATCTCTTTGTTTGTCCCCTCTATGTTTAGCCCCTTATGGACAATAAAGATATAAGAAACGTTAGCTCGTCGAACAAAATGCTTAGTGGTACTTCGTCTGTCTTTACGTTCTGAGTTCAAATTCCGCCGAGGTCGATTTTACCATTCATCCTTTTGGGGTTAATGAGTTAAGTACCACTTGCATACTGGGGTCGATGTAATCGACTGGCCCCCTCCCCCAAAATTTAGGGCCTTGTGCCTAGAGTAGAAAAGAATCGTTACCGCGCCGGGCAAAATGTTTAGCGGCATTTCGTCCGCCCTTATGTTCTGAATTCTAATTCCGTCGAGGTCGACTTTGCCTTTCATCCTACGGAGTATATAAATTAAGTACCCGTGAAACACTGGGGTCGATATAATCGACTTATCCTCTCCCCGAACTTGTTGGCTTTCTGCCAAAATTTAAAATCAATATGATACACTTCGATTGATAGAATCGTTTGAAGGGACAGAATCGTCAGAATAAATGCCTAGGGACTTCTAGTCGGTTCTTTACGTTGTGAGTTCAGATTCTTCCAAGACCATTTTTGTCTTCCTTACTTCCGAGTTTGGTAAATTAAAGAACTTGTGAAGTAAAGAATAAAAGGGTAAAGAGTATTATCCCAGATGTCCAATAAGTATTACCCCAGATGTCCAATAAGTATTATCCCAGATGTCCAATATGTATTATCCCAGATGTCCAATAAGTATTATCCCAGATGTCCAATAAATATTATATCAGTTGTCCAATGAGTATTATCCCAGATGTCCAATAAGTATTATCCCAGATGTCCAATGAGTATTATCCCAGTTGTCTAATAAGTATTATCCCAGTTGTCCAATAAGTATTATCCCAGATGTCCAATAAATATTATCCCAGATGTCCAATAAGTAATATTCCAGATGTCCAATAAATATTATCCCAGATGTCCAATAAATATTATCTCAGTTGTCCAATGAATATTATCCCTGATGTCCAATAAGTATTATCCCAGATGTCCAATGAGTATTATCCCAGTTGTCCAATGAGTATTATCCCAGTTGTCCAATAAATATTATCCCAGATGTCCAATAAGTATTATCCCAGATGTCCAATAAGTATTACCCCAGATGTCCAATAAGTATTATCCCAGTTGTCCAATAAATATTATCCCAGATGTCCAATAAGTATTATCCTAGATGTCCAATAAATATTATCTCAGTTGTCCAATGAGTATTATCCCAGTTGTCCAATAAGTATTATCCTAGATGTCCAATAAATATTATCCCAGATGTCCAATAAGTATTATCCCAGTTGCCCAACGAGTATTATCCCAGTTGTCCAATGAGTATTATCCCAGTTGTCCAATAAGTTTTATCCCAGATGTCTAACAACTATTATCCCAGATGTCCAATAAATATTATCCCAGTTGTCCAACGAGTATTATCCCAGATGTCCAATAAGTATTATCCTCTCCATGCCACCGATGTTATCCAAGGGAAAGGCAAAGGCCGATACAGCTTGGCACCAGTGACGTCACAACTCATTTCTACAGCTGAATGAAGTTTGTTGTTGGCACTCCGACGCTTACGACGTCGAGGGTCCAGTTAATCCGATCAATGGAACAGCCTGCTCGTGAAATTAACGTGCAAGTGGCTGAGCGCTCCACAGACACGCGTAGCCTTAACGTAGTTCTCGGGGATACTCAGCGTGACACAGTGTAACAAGGCTGACCCTTTGAATTACAGGCACAACCGTAACAGGAAGTAAGAGTGAGAAAAAGCTATGGTGAAAGAGTACAGCAGGGTTCGCCACCATCCCCTGCCGGAGCCTCGTGGAGCTTTTAGGTGTTTCCGCTCAATAAACACTCACAACGCCCGGTCTGGGAATCGAAACCGCGATCCTATGACCGCGAGTCCACAGCCCTAACCACTGAGCCATTGCGCCTCCCCTACAGCTGAATGAAGTATAGCAACGTGAAATAAAGTGTCTTGCTCAACCGACGTTTTAACCGCTAAGTCATACGCCTTCACCACCAGTGAAGTACAGCTATCGATTTCATCAGTATCAATGAAGTATTGCTATTGATTTCATCGGCTACACCCTTATAATTAAAATGTGTAGAAATCAGTATAATTCTTACCTAGAACTGCAACTTTCAGGCTCTTCGAATCTCTTCCTAAGGAATTCTCTGCTGTGCATCTGACATAAACATTGCAATGGCTACACGGCATCGTCACATTTATGGTACTACCATTACCTAACCAAGACCAAACGGAGGGTTTGGCTGAAAATATAAAGAATTCGAAAATCTGTTGATGAAATTAATTAGGTGGTGGTGGTGGTGGTGGTG
>NC_068992.1:54552125-54552860 GCF_001194135.2 Octopus bimaculoides
AGAAGAAGAAGAAGAAGAAGAAGAAGAAGAAGAAGAAGAAGAAGAAGAAGAAGAAGAAGAAGAAGAAGAAGAAGAAGAAGAAGAAGAATCAGGAATAGGAGAATATGATGATGATAGTGATGATGATGACTTCGATGAGGGTTACGTGATGATGATGACCGAGATAAGCCAATGAAGCGATTGGTGGTTTGAATCACACAATCGAGATTTCTGTATCCGTAGCCAAAATCACTAAACCTTTTCGAGATTAGACATCCTCGTCTACCAAGGAATAACTGTATACCACACAACGACGTACCTCACAGAAGTAACATTGTTCCTATAGTAGAAAGGATGATTATTATTATTATTGTTCAGTAGTTTTATTTTTATAACGTGCTTTCACTTCACTACCGAGCGCAGCTCTGTGCGCCTTGGATACGTGCTGTGGTTTGATGTGGTGCTCTTATGTTTACTGTATTGAAGGTGTTTTGCGTAGAATGTGTGCAGTACCCAGTAGTGCAATTTTCTGTATGTTATATATATTTGTAAGTCCTGGTGTTTTTGTTATGTATTTGTCTGAATATTTTTTTATTATACCTAAGGCACCTACTATGATAGGAATTGTTTCTGTTTTTGGACTCCACATTCGAGTTATCTCTATTTCCAGGTCTTTGTATTTTGAAAGTTTTTCCATTTCTTTTCGAGAAACGTTGTCATCTGCTGGTATTGATACATCAATTAGAAAGCATTTTT
>NC_068992.1:54552977-54557506 GCF_001194135.2 Octopus bimaculoides
TTTCTTCATGATCTTTGACAACTATATCTGGTCTATTTGCCTTAATTTCTCTATCTGTGTGTATTGGCATATCCCAGAGTATGGTTGCTTTCTCGTTTTCTGTGACCTTTTCTGGCGTGTGTTTATACCATCTTTTTTCTGTTGTTATTCCATAGTGTTGGCATAGCTTCCAGTGTATATAGGTCCCAGCTCTGTCGTGTCTGTGAATATTATTATTATTATTATTATTATTATTATTATTATTATTATTATTATTATTATTGTTGTTGTTGTTGTTGTTGTTGCGGAGGCGCAATGGCCCAGTGGTTAGGGTAGCGGACTCGCGGTCATATGATTGCGGTTTCGATTCTCAGACCGGCCGTTGTGAGTGTTTATTGAGCGAAAACACCTGGTTTTGTTGATAGTGGTGGTCATCATCGCTATTGTCTTTGTCATTCAGGAGGTGGTGGTGGTGGTGGTGCTGCTGCTGCTGCTGCTGTTGTTATTTGTGGTGACGTTTGTGGTTTCGGTTGTGGTGGTGGTGGTAATGGTACGATATTAGGTGACGAACAAGGTCTAACAAGGAGTGTCACGTAGCAAGAATTCAGCTCTTGATCATATGGAGTTGCTAACGCAAGCACTCGAAATTTCCGTTCGCTTAGAACGCATACAGCATACACATGTGACACACACAACACACACACACACAAACACAAACACAAACACACACACACACACACACACTCAAACACAAAGAGATACACAGTCGCACTTTCTACATGATGTAGATAATTAGAATGTGAAATACGACGTCGCAATCCATGTTTATTGTACACTTTCCATTGCCCTGCTTATTGCTAGAAACTAAACTCAATGTAGGACACGATGATACTAACATTTTGCCGTTTTGGGACCCAAAGGACAATAATAGAAACTGCGAACTTCACCAATAGACGCAGACGAGGATAAAGGCGCGGGCATAGCTGTGTTGTTATAAAGTTTGCTTCTCAACCACATGGTTTGGGGTTCAAGTCCCGCCGCGTGACACCTTGTGTAAACGTCTTCTACAGTAAATAGCCTGGGACTACCCACAGCCATGTGAGGGTAGCGAAATGGCAGAATCGTTAGCACGCCGGGCGAAATGTTTAGCGGTATTTCGTCTGCCGTTGCGTTCTGAGTTCAAATTCTTCCGAGGTCGACTTTGCTTTTCATCCTTTTGGGGTCGATAAATTAAGTACCAGTTACGCACCGGAGTCGATGTAATCGACTTAATCCCTTTGTCCTTGTTTGTCCTGTTTATGTTTGGCCCCTTTGTGGGCAATAAAGAAATAAGAAATATGTGAGTAGATTCGGTAAACGAAGACTGAGAGAAGCCCGCCGTGTATATATATATATATACATTGTTGGGAAAGAAAAATAGTCAAGATTAAATGCAAGGTATACATAATTGAGTTTTTAAATCACTGAAACAACAAGTAATTAAAAATGCGACATTTCAAGTGAAACAACCTAATATAATAGCAAACAGAACTGAGTAAACAAATAAATAAATAAAATGGCAATCCGACTTACGGTCATCTGTATCTTCTGTATTTTCTTCTGTTATTTGCCACGTAATACGAGGTATAGGATTACCTTCTGACAGGCAAGTCATAACAGCGTAATTATTTTCTTCGATTTCAAAATTTTCCGTTAGATTAGTAATAACTGGTAAAACTGTACGTTAAAAGAAACCGTAGTTAGTAAACCATAGGACAAAAAGCATTTATATTTTATACTTCTGGGTTTTGTTTTTGCTTATTTTCTTTTTCTTGGTTGTCTTCTTTTCGTGTTGTTTTTCGTTTCCATTCGTTAGTGTTTTTGACACAAATTTAAGCGGTAGTGTTGGTGTTGGTAGGGGAAAATAGTTGATTAATTAAATTAATGAACCGTATTAATGGTATTGTTTCAGCCAGATTCGTTAGCACGCCGGAGGGAAATGCTTAGCGTCTGTACTTACCGAGTTCAAATTCGCCGGAAGTCGACTTTGCTTTCATCCTTTCGG
Organism: Octopus bimaculoides; assembly: GCF_001194135.2. Taxonomy (NCBI): domain Eukaryota; kingdom Metazoa; phylum Mollusca; class Cephalopoda; order Octopoda; family Octopodidae; genus Octopus; species Octopus bimaculoides. Next base: position 54,555,001 of record NC_068992.1, read on the forward strand.
ATTTCGATATAATAAGTACTAATTGAGTACTGGGATCGATGTAATCGATTTAGTCCCAACCCCGGAAATTGCTGACCTTGTGCCGAAATTTTAAACCAATATTTAGCCTAAAGGCAGCGAGCTTGCAGAAACGTTAGCACGCCAGGCAAAATGCTTTGCGGTATTTCGTCTGTCTTTACGTTCTGAATTCTCAAATTCCGTCGAGTTCGACTTTGCCTTTCATCCTTTCGAGGTTGATAAATGAAGTACCAGTTGCTTACTGGAGTCGATCTAATCGACTGGCCCCCACCTCAAAAATTTCGGGCCTTGTGCTTAGAGTAGAAAAGAATCGTTAGAATGCCAGACGAAATGCTTAGCGGCATTTTTCCGTCTTTACGTTCTTGAATTCAAATTCCGTGGAGGTTGATTTCGTCCTTTCGCGATTCCATGAAATAAGTACCAATTTTAATCATTGAGGTCAATTTAACCGACGTATCCCATCCCACAAAAATCCCACGCTTCCTATTTGTAGTAGAAAAGTACTTGTAACGTTAAAAATCCTTCGAAAGGATGAAATGGTAAATCGTTCATAACAGAAATTGAACTAAGAAAGTAAAATCATGAAATAAAAATACTGTGATGGATTTTCACTGTATAACACGGGTTTTGCCGGCAAAAGACAACTACAGAATAAGTACCAGACTCACAAAACTAAGTACTAGGGTTGACATATTCGACTGAAACCCTTCAAGGTGTTCCAGTATGGCTGCAATCCAATGACTGCCGCAAGTAAAAGATAAAATGTAAATTCAGCCGTAGTTAACATCCCCTTTCTTACCCGACCTACTCTACTTTATCGCTAAAATTTACGTCCTAGTTCATTAGAATTAGACATGCTCCTAACCAAATTGTGTGATATTGTGGCTAAGTCAAAAAGAAATATCTTACATTGTATAACTAAGGATATATCATTGGATACTTCATTTCCTTTCGAACATTTGTAGGATCCTTCGTCTGTTAGTGTTAAGTTGTTAATCTTCAGATTTCCTTGGTTGTCTAATGTGTATTTACTCCTCCTCTTCGTTTTTATTTCATTTCTATTTGTTCTCATCCATTTGACTTGCGACTGAAACAGATAAAAAACACATATTCGTGAAAGTATTTATATTACAAAAATGTATGACCACCTAAGACTAGAGAGGTATTAGTTTGCGTCTACAAAATTTTAATTTAGTTTAATTTATCTACTTTGAGTCATGGTATGTTGACGATTTCTAATAAGGATAAAATGGCGCTATACGTGATTATTAGCCACTAAAAAATTTAAGGTCTTCTTAATATCTAAGCAAAAGAATAAATTAAATATGGATATTCTATGCATTCACTTCCTTGTTCTTCGATCCTAAATTTCAAACTTCTATTCCCTGGTGACCAAGGAACACCACACTTGTTTGTGTGTGTGTGTGTGTGTGTGTGTGTGTGTGTGTATGTTTGTATCTTATTTCTTTACTGCCCACTAGGGGCTACACACAGAGGGGACAAACAAGGACAGACAAACGGATTAAATCGATTATATCGACCCCAGTGCATAATTGGTACTTATTTAATCGACTCCGAAAGGATGAAAGGCAAAGTCGACCTCGGCGGAATTTGAACTCAGAACGTAGCGGCAGACGAAATACTGCTAAGCATTTCGCCCGGCGTGCTAACGTTTCTGCCAGGTGAGCCTCCAGATGTTTCTTCCTGAGCAGTGGCGTCCTCCGTTGTCTACGTCCATTGAGACCTCCTCTATGCATGACTTGCTCAATGGTGGACGGTGACACCTTCGTCCCTGCCCGGTCAAGCGTTTCAATTAGGGCTGTGGTTGTGGTCCAGGGGTTGTTGACCTCTCAGCAGGTTTTCCTGCAAAATTTGTTTACAATATATCGCTGGCAGACTCCACTGCGCAGGTGTGCGCGGCTGACATGAGCCAAATAGCTCGAAACCGGACGGTCCCGCGGTCCTGTCAGCTGTTGGAGGGTAGTATGGGTTCGCTCCCCCTGCTAGCTATGCATTTTGCATAAAGGGTGCAGAACTTGCACCGAAAACCAGCTGGTGGAGAATCCGCCTGGGGTTAAACTAGTAGTAACATTCATCTGTCACTTTGATGTGGCTACTCGCTTTACTGTTTAGTATACGTTACTACTCAATCTCTTCTTGAGATTTTATATATATATATGTATATATATACATACATATATACAACGGGCTTCTTTCAGTTTCCATTCACAAGGCTTTGGTCGGCCCGTGACAATAGTAAAAGACACTTGCCGAAGGTGCCATGCAGTGGTACTGAACCCGGAAACATGTAGTTGGGAAACAAGTTTCTTAGCACAAAACCACAATATATTAGGGGACGTTAACAAACCAACACAAGTTATTAAGTGGTGATCGGGGTATGAACACAAACACAAAAATGCACACAGATGTATACATACAATTATATGTGTGTGTGTGTGTGTGTGTGTGTGTGTGTGTGTGTGTGTGT
>NC_068992.1:54559064-54562378 GCF_001194135.2 Octopus bimaculoides
ATATATATATATATATATATATATACATGCACGTACACACATGCACATACACACGAATATATGTTTGTGAGTATATGCGCATACATATATATATATATATATGTATATATATATATATATATATAATCTATGCACGAACGTATAAGTATGTAATATGCATATATGTATGTGTAGATACATGTGTGTGTGTTTGTATATGTGTGTGTAAGAGAAAGAAATGGCGTGCGTGCGTGAAAACAATCGTTGGTTTCCTTTCTTATAATCTAAGTTGATGATTATCTAAGAAACTATGTTGCTTAAGTCAATCGTAGTACATTACTAACGCCCATATTGTCTGTTGTTGTTGTTGTTGTTGTTGCGGTTGTTATGGTTGTTTTTGTTGTTGTTGTTGTTGTTGTTGTTTTGTCTCCATACGGTCCTGATCGAGCGAAATTGTAGTCATATACATAACAGCCAGCCTGCATGTTTCATGCACACAATGCGACATTGTCTTAGTCCACGTAGAATTGTATTATGGAGGAGCGATATGAAGCTGTTATTTTTCATGGGTCGAATGATGATTATATAGAATGATTATATAGTATGGCCGCAGTCAAATGACTGAAACAAGTAAATAAATAAATGAATCTATCTATCTATCAATCTATCTATCTATCTGTCTATCTATCTATCTACGCCTTATCGCAGAAAAGCCTGAAAGCCACCACATCGCTGTTGTTCTACATTTCCTGTCTCTGAACTTTCTTGCATAGATTACTTCATTCAGCTAGCTTCTACTATTTGATTCCATGTATTACCATCGAAAGAAGAATAAAAGATATTTTTATGCAGTAAATGTACAGATCATGAATTTATTCTTTCATCTCTCTATGAACTTTTGTAATAATATACACGCAGCCACATCAACAGCTTGTACTGTCTATATATTTCACTACAATCTTTAGCTTTATATTAACATCCGCTGGGCAGCTGATTTCCACAACTGTACATAGTTTTTCTTCTCTATCCCAAATTACTATGTCAGGTCTATTAAGTTAACATTTTATTGAGGTTTAAGCAAAAATGATCCGATAGAACAAGTACTGAGTACCTAATATGAGTACAGAAGGTACGCTTAAACGCTTCTTTGTGTTTCCCAAACATGGTCGCAATCCAATGACTGAAACACGTATAATAATGAAATATAAAAATAAAACAGACAACCTCTTCGTTTGTGAATTTAGGTTGTCTGAGGTCCCAATAGTTCAATGATTCACCCATCTTATTGCAGAATATGACACCGATTAACTAAAACCCTTATTAAAGACATAAATCATTATATAATCTGGTAAGGTGAAGAAGGCTCGTCTTCGAGAAACAGAGAAGTATGTTTGAATTCTGTGGATCTCTCACTCGTCCACAGCATGTGCCTGCTTTCTGACACTCTTCTCAGGACTTCGAAGAGGAACCCTCTTTGCACGAAATATTAAAACACACAAATTTATGTCTCATGAATTTTATCGTTGTCTTTGCCAACGTTGATAATCACTAGTTTCTTAGGATTCGGGTTTTGTGTTTTCATATTAATGTTTATGTCGATTATCTCAGTGACTGAGTACTGCAGCACGTAAGACTAATGATTGTGTAGAAGACTAGTGAATAACAATCTACTTTTACTTTTATTTTATTTAGTCTTGTTGTTTATTTAGTTTTGTTGGGGTGGTGCTGAAAAGTTTCTAGCATTAAGGATGTCCCAAAAGGCCTGGCTGGAGTCCCAACCTTCCGAGTTCTTTTACAGGGATTAGAAAAATTGAAGGACTGCTACAATAAATGTGTGAATTTATGTTGAATAAAATCATAGTCAACTGATCCTCATGTATTTTCTTTTATCCAAAGCCAGGAACTTTTCAGCACCTCTTCATCTATCTAGTTTATTCGTTAGCAACTTTTATATTTCTTTTCTTATTAATAATGTCTAAATTAATTTTTGAAATGATTTTGTTCAAACGTTACCCTACCTCATCTCCAAATGCTTTGCATGGTAGAATCACACTCGTTCCTTCTTTAGCTTCGATAAGTTCTGCGTTTGATCTAAAACTAATGGATACTGAAAAAAAAAATGAAGTGGAGATTACTGTTAATTTTGTTTTGCTTAAAAATCATTTCGTTATAACATTATAAGGAGGGAAGATTACGATAATGGCTGCTTTAACAAGATACAAAGATCTATATTTAAAGGAAGAGGGAGAGAGAATATTATCATAAGTTATAACGTTGTAAAGAAAATAGGATAATGGTATCTCATAACTAGATATGAAACTCTACATTGCAGCATTATAAGGGGAGGATGTAATAACATACGATAAGGTGAAAAAATAACCCTAGGCCCAATCATTAACTTGATACAAAGCAATAAATTTAAAGAGAAAGATATAAAAGAAAAAATAGCATGTTCTTATGCAAATACAAGTTTCTCTATTTAAAGGCTGTGGTGGGATATGATGTTAGGTAGTAGTAGTAGTAGTAGTAGTAGTAGTAGTAGTAGTAGTAGTAGTAGTCCCGCTGAGGTTGACTTTGCCTTTCATCCTTTCGGGGTCGATAAATTGAGTACCAGTGAAATTCTGGGGTCGATGTAATCGACTAGTCCCCTCCCCCAAATTTCAGGCTTTGTGTCTATAACAGAAAGGAGCTTGCTTGGAGAGAGTAGACAAAATAATAGAAGGGACAGAAAAGGACATTATACTACGAACGTGTTGAGAAAAAACAAAATAAATATAAAATATATGTATATATTTATCTATGTGTGTGTGTTTGTCCATCATACATACATATACATATAGACATGTAGTTCATACCATCGGGAGATGAAAACCGGTAACTTCGAACAGAATTATCAACCAGGTTATTTCCCCTTGCACCAATCTTTCCACCACACACCAAACAAGAGTGCTGAGTCGATTGGATCATCAAAAAAACAAAGAAACATCGCAAAATACTGTGTCCTAGCAATGCCGCAGTTCTAATGACCAATGACATGAAACCCGTTAAAGAATGAAAGAAAAAGAAAAGAGAAACCATTTTTTTTTTTAAAGGAAGACCTTGTAGTTGTCTTGTTTGTAGGTCAAGTGCCTTATAGTTTATTGGCAAGCAACACTTAAAGGCGCTACTTGTACCAATTTTACTTGCAAAGTCTCACTTTTGTTAAATAAAGAATCAACAGCTAACCATGTCCCTACTTGAATTGCACGCGGTAGATAGAGGATGGCTGCTAGCGTATCTTTTATATATAAATAAATAAATAAATAAATATATATATATATATATATATATATATA
>NC_068992.1:54563292-54565213 GCF_001194135.2 Octopus bimaculoides
GTGTGTGTGTGTGTGTGTGTGTGTGTGTGTGTGTGTTGTATGTCCTTTCAGTATAGTTCTATATTTAAGAGATGAGGAATTATGTGCATTATTTACATTATTTACATTATTTACATTATTTACATTATTTATATTATTTACATTCGACGGATATTTGTCCTCATCTTGTTTGTTATTCCTTTATCGCCCACTGGGGGACAAACAAGGACAGAAAAAGGGATTAAGTCGACTCCAGTGCGTAACTGGTATTTAATTTATCGACTCCGAAAGGATGAAAGGCAAAGTCGACCTCGGCGGAATTTGAACTCAGAACGTAACGGCAGACGAAATACCGCTAAGCATTTCACCCGGCATGCTAACTTTTCTGCCAGCTCACAGCCTTGTCCTCATCTTGTTTGTTGTTGACACAACGTTTCGGCTGATATACCCTCCAGCCTTCTTCAGGTGTCTTGGGGGAAAATACTCATAACCCTGTGTGTGTGTGCGTGCGTGTGTGTGTGTGTGTGTGTGTGTGTGTGTGTGTGTGTGTGTGTGTGTGTGTGTGTGTGTGTGTGTGTGTGTGTGTGTGTGTGTGTGTGTGTGTGTGTGTGTGTGCTAATATCGAAGAGTGAGAATGAGTGCTCAACGCTTCATTGATGAACGAATATTCTTTGTTTGTGGGTTAACAAGGAAACCGTTAGTTTCATGCCGAAAGTAATTTCTAAACAATCAACGAGCCTCCTACTTGAAAGGTCGTTACATGTCTCCATCTTGAATGAGAATGCATGTATGTGTGTGTGCGCGTGCGCGTGCGCGTGTGTGTGTGTTTCCCCCCATCATAACTGGACAGCTAATGTTGGCTTGTTGAAGTCTCCATGAACTAGCGGTTCGGCTAAAAACGGATAGAATAAGTACTAGGCTTTATAAAGGTAAAAGTGATGTGGTCGATTTGTTCGATTCAAGCCCTTCAAGTTTATCCTCCAGCATGGCCTCAGTCCAGTGACTAAAAGAAGTGGAAGATGAGAGAAAATGAAGGCAAGGAAAGGCATATATATATTTGTATATATGTGAGTATGTATATATGTGAGTATATGTACGTGCGTGTTCGCGCATAGAGAAGAGATTTTCTTTGAAACGTCACATTGAAGTCAAAATGGATTCGTGTTTAAACTATTTATATTAATGATTTTTCATATTTCCTTATTAAAAAGTCTTTCATGTTTAGTTCGGGAACTAAAAGATTAAACTCGAACAAACTCGTGTCTTCAATACTTCAATATATATATATATAATTATATATATGTGTATGCATACACATACTCACTAGTGTCGTGGGATGTTTAAATATACATGTATATACGCACACGCATGCACACACACACACACTCAGATTCACACACACACACACATATAATTCATATATTCATTCATTGAAGTCACGCGTGGACTCTCACACCTAGAAGCACATACACGCACGCGCGCACAGACACACACACACAGACACATACACAAGGAGGAACATTCCAAAGCATATGTGCATATGTGTAAGTACTGTGTGTGTGTCTGTGTGTACGTCTGTGTGTGTTTGTGTCCGTGAATACATACGTTCATACGCGCATAGTGTATGTGTGTATATCAGCCTTCTGTGGTATGTTTCTACTGACTGGTCAAAGTAATCAAGATATACACAAAAGCCAATTATATTCATTAAATTATGAAGACCACCTCATGCTGTACATTAGACAGCATATCATTCACGTCACCTTAGTAATTACGTGATAGATTCATTGTTTATGCTGCTGGTCTTTTATAGTTTCATAAATGTATACATACGCATACAACCCACCCCAAGACAGAAACACATATGTACGCATACACACCATATACACACACAAACATATATATATATATATATATATATATACATACATATATATATATA
>NC_068992.1:54565949-54566829 GCF_001194135.2 Octopus bimaculoides
TGTATATATATATACGCACACAAGGCACTGAGATCCAAGATGAAGTTGTGTACATATATTTTTAGCATGTTCCTGTATACTGGAACGTGAAAGGTATTCGTTGCGGGATTTTGTCTACAGGAAAAACTTTTCTCTAGATAGACTTTTGTGTTTTTACAAAGACTACAGGAAAAAAAACATTTCCTCCAGCACAAAATCTTGTAGTGAATGCTTCTTAAGTTCTAGTGTACAGCAGCTTCTTAGAAACAGATGTGCACATATTTGCTTTATATATATATATATATATATACATACATACATACATACATACATACATACACACACATGCATATACACATATACACACGCATGCACACACACACATATGTATATAGTTGGAATTTACAAAAAAAAGCAAACAAAACAAAAGACGAAGACGGGTGTGTAAACAACACACAGATGTATTAGTTTGACGCTCGGAAAGGTGAGAAGGTCTTTTACGTTTCGAGCCTACGCTCTTCAACAGAAAGGAGCATGAGAAAATAAACGTATATATATATATATATATATATATATATATATATATATATACTTGTGTGTGTATATATGTGTGTGTGTGTTTATGTGTCTGTGTTTGTTCTACCCACCATCACGCCCCCACAACTTAGCCGTTTGGCTGAAGACGTGATTATTAAGTATAGGTTATCTTACATAACCACTAAATGCATTCAAAATATCAACAATTGGTTTTGTCTTTATTCTGATATGTATTTGAGGGGCAGGTATGTGTGTGCGTTTGAATGTTGAATCTAAATTTACATATGTATATAAATACACGTATAGATATATGTGTGTGTATATCTATATATATATATATCTATCTATCTATCTATCTATATAT
>NC_068992.1:54567478-54570808 GCF_001194135.2 Octopus bimaculoides
TATATATATATATATATATTTGATAAAAAATTTGATAAACCTACAAGACTAGATGAAAGCGCTAATTTATAAAACATGTGACATATGAATAAAAATCTGTAAATATACAACCATCCAGACATCTGAGACAAGCACTTCCACCCAGCTAAGCCTGCATCCAGAGACATGTTTCTGAGTCTTTGCTCTCCCCCTTGTAAATATAAGGACAAAGAAAATGTGTCAAGGCCGACAGAAAGTGGTGCTGCTTCTTAGGTCTAAACAACAGTAGTATTATTCCCTTTATGGGACTGTCACATGAAGTTGACAACATACAACTACTTCAGCGTATTACTATTGCATGAATCTCTCTGAGAGATTTAGAAATGTATTATTTCTACTTAAGATCATTTGTATCCGCTAAGAAACTAGTCATGACAAGAGTATTTTATCTTGAAACATCTTCAATGAATTTCCTTGTAATATCCGCATTTTCAGCATCCTTTGTAATATCCGCGTTTTCACCACTTCACAATTGCCACACCTACCCACACAAACACACACACACGCACACACACACACACAAACACACTTGGACATATACACACGCAAATCTCCTGTTCATTGTTAGTTCTATATTTAGAACAGACCAATTGTCTACTCGGTATTTCATGAAATCTCGTTAGTATCGTGTCGTTGTTGTTGTTGTTGTTGTTGGCACTCCGTCGCTTACGACGTCGAGGCTTCCAGTTGATCCGATCAACCGAACAGCCTGCTCGTGAAATTAACGTGCAAGTGGCTGAGCACTCCACAGACACGTGTACCCTTAACGTAGTTCTCTGGGATATTCAGCGTGACACAGTGTGACAAGGCTGACCCTTTGAATTACAGGCACAACAGAAACAGGAAGTAAGAGTGAGAGAAAGTTGTGGTGAAAGAGTACAGCAGGGTTCGCCACCATCCCCTGCCGGAGCCTCGTGGAGCTTTAGGTGTTTTCGCTTAATAAACATTCACAATGCCCGGTCTGGGAATCGAAACCGCGATCCTATGACCGCGAGTCCGCTGCCCTAACCACTAGGCCATTGCGCCTCCACTATCGTGTCGTAATATAAGCAAAACCTCCAGAAGACAACAAAATATGCGATGGCTTTGCTTACTAAAATAGCAACCAAATTACTCTCAAAATTCAAACCATTGTCTTAAAAAAGGTATGGGAAGATTAGACAATATAAACCTAAATACGACGATGTATGAATAACATATGAGATGGTCACGGTGAGAACACTTCTAATCATAGTTCTTATTGGCGAAGGCTAACTTAGAGTTAAACAACATGGCGGACACCGCTAGTATCACCTGATGATGTGATAATATTAAGCAGTTAAGAGTTTATATAATTAGCATGGTATTCTTGTTTTGTTGTTGTAAATACTTTATGGTTTCTCTCTAAAATAGCGTTTTGCCAACGTTTTCCAACACTAAGGAAGTCATATTTAAATTAATTATTCCCATAGTCCCAGGTTTTGAGAGGTCTGTCTATTCAAAACAAAATCATTTTCTTAGTATCATCTCTGAAATGAAAGGATGCGTATGACTGAATTATTGTATATATTTGATTAATTATACAATTTACAGTGTAGCTTTTCGAAATTTAGAACACAACTGAAGGACCACCAATATTACCATTGAAGACCTCTAGAAATTTGCAGATCCCAAGTTGAAAAGGGTTATATTCATATCTTCCGTGTACCATCTGAGCCCGACGAGATCAACGTGGTGGATGTTTCTCATCAACAGCTGAACATTGATGGAAGCAAGAAAAAACATAGGCGGAGGACCAGGGATATTCTAGTGGATGATGCTCTGAGGAAAAAGGACTAGAATGAAATGGTAAATGCAGGGTCCGTGAATTGACGCAGTGTGGGTGAATGGTTAGAAAGTTTACTTCGTAACCACAAAGCCCCGAGTTCGTTCTCACAGCATGGCATATTACGAAAATATCATTTTCTATAGCCTCGATTCAATCCATATCTTGTTAGGAAAATTGGGTAAGCGGAAACTGCACAGAAGCTTGTCGAGGGTATTGCACACCTGTATTTTGTAAGGTACAGTCTTGTAACACTGTGTGCCACGCTGATTCTGACTGAGAATTACGTTAAGGGTGTGCATGTCTGGAGAATACTCATCAATTTACACGTTGACTCAGGAGCTTGAAAGTCTGTTTCTTGAGCAACGAATCCTCAGTTGACCGACGGTGATCCCCCATTATTAGAATGGCCGACAATTTGTCTTGGAATGTTTATTCTTCACTTCAATTCACAACTTTGGTTAACGTTGCCTTTCACTTCTCCGTGGGTCGGTAATATTAAATACCAGACAAGTTACCATCCCCAATTCTAAAACATGCAGTCTTCTCTCACATTATGTCACGCTGATTCTGCCAAGAATCTCAAGTAACAAGGGAACCTCTATGGAGTTGATTAAAATGCTAGAAATAAACAAAATTGTCTTTCTAATTACTCCATATAATCTTGAAAACAAAAGACATGTTCTCTCAAATTGAGTCACGTTGATATTGCTGTGAATCTTGAGTAACGGGGCAACCTCTATGGAGTCGATTAAAATGCTAGAAATAAACAAAATTGTCCTTCAAATTACACCATATAATCTTGAAAACAAAAGACGCGTTGGATTCTTAAATAACTAAGAGTGCTATTTATTCTTGAAAGTAAGATGGATGTTCACACATAGAATTCCATTGATAGGTTTGCTTGGTCAGATCTGACCAGGGGCTAAAGAACAACAGCAGATGAAAAATATTGACATTTTCTTGTTTTGTTTTGTTTTGCTTTGTTTTGTTTTTGGATGTTCGTTAGATCTTGGTGGCTAGTGTGAACTTGTTCAATGTAGAATATCACATGAGCTGTAGCATGACTTCTACATCAATGATGATGATGATGATGATGACGATGATGATGATGATGATGATCAGAGAGGAGAAAGAGAAGAAGGAAGGCGAAGGCGAGGACGAGGGGGAAGACGATGAGGAGGAGGAGGAGAAGAACGACGATGACGACGGCTACGACAATGGAGACGATGACGATGACGATGGTGATGATGATGATGATGATGATGAAGTCGATGACGATGAGGATGACGATGATGGTGATGATGATGATGATGATGGTGGTGGTGATGATGATGATGATGATGATGATGATGATGATGAAGTCAATGACGATGAGGATGACGATGATGGTGATGATGATGGTGATGATGATGATGATGATGATGATGATGATGACGACGATGATGATGATGATTACTATCATAACAACGACGATGATTTCTCTT
>NC_068992.1:54570818-54572373 GCF_001194135.2 Octopus bimaculoides
ACACACACACAAACACGCACACACACACACACATATATATATATATATATATATATATATATGTATATATATATATATGTATATATATATATATATATGTACGTTTCAACTTTTAGCGCAAGGCCGGCGAGTTTGAGCGGGTGGATAAATCGATTAATACGTAAAGAAGACGTGGAGAGTGACGAAATGTCGGTAAACAATTTGATCGTCGTCCTCACGATTCTGTCAGGCAAACTGATATACATGTATATATATTAATACATTTGCATAAATGTAGTTAACATTTGTATGTTTCCACAGGCAACGTAGTCATACTTCTGACACATAGAAAATGTATATGTATATATGTATGCACATATAATGTGAAAAGTATTTATTAGGAAACACTGAGAATGGATGCAGGCTCATATACATATCATAGATATTTTATTTGGAATTCTCGCAATTGAACATTAGATAAATTGATGTTTACAGCATCTCAGTTTTATGTATGTATGTATGTGTGTATGTATGTTTGTATGTATTTATGTATTTGTAAATATATATATATATATATATATATATATATATATATATATATATATATACTCACAAATATATATAGTCATATTTATATGTATGTATGTACGTATGTATTATTGAATGAATGAATGTATGTATATACATATACTAGTACGTTGTATGCGCGTATGTTATATATATATATATATGTGTGTGTGTGTGTATGTATGTGTGCGTGTGTGTTTGTATGTATATATTTTTTGCATGTCCGTATATGTGTGTGCAAGTGTGTATGTGTGTGTGTGTCTGTCTTTCTGTGGTTGTGTATGTATGACTTCACGTACTTATATGTCATTTATGTGTGATACGAATTTTGAACGTCCACTACCGCTAGTTTATTTTATTTTTCATTCGCGAAAGAAAATATTTGAGTTTCTTTTTTTCGCTTCTGTTTTATCCTCTTTTTCCTGCATTAAAGAATTAATTCATTCTGATGTATTTTTAAAATTGTATTTTTAATCTTAAAGATAGATTTCAATGTTTTCTTTAGTGATATGCTGTGTACTCCTACAGAGAAAACACCTTTCATTCATCAGTTTCATGAGAAAGGAGCCTCTTTACATGGCTGCTCGTCTTGCTAAAAATAGCAGACAAATCTCCCTCCTATCACAACTGTACCATTTTTTTTTTTAAAAGAAAAGGAGACATTGGTTAATGTAATCTAGAGTACACTGCGTCTGAAAACAAAATGTCACATTCTTCAAGACTAAAACATCTGATCATTGAGATTTACTTCAGAGTAAAACAAGTACAAAAACTTCTTTTATTCATTGACTATTATGCTGACAGTGGAGGCGCAATGGCCCAAAATGAACCAGGACCAATTGATTTGAGTATGTAGGTAATTTGGATCTTATACAGAAGCAGTTGTTGAAGCTTTATTGAATATATATATATATATATATATATATATATATATATATATATACTCTTGGTTATATCTCTGCAAACAGCTTTTTACTCAATTGGGTTATGGTGCCCTAAGAATGACTGT
>NC_068992.1:54572862-54574207 GCF_001194135.2 Octopus bimaculoides
CTCTCTCTCTCTCTCTCTCTCTCTCTCTCTCTCTCTCTCTCTCTCTCTCTCTCTCTCTCTCTCTCAGTCTGTCTTTCACTCATTTATTATCGCCTCTTTATTCAAATAACATTTCTAAGATTTCACGAAAATTCTTTGCTTTTTCGGAAAGGAAATCTTAGTGCGTGTGTTGCTTTTGCAAACACAACGCAGTTTGCGATAAGCTTTTAAAATCAAAAGAGGTGTCGACTGATTGACAGTTCTAAATGGTATGCTCTTGGAGACAGTGTGAGAGATAAATCTAGGTGCCTTCTTCATTTCCAACTTATGTTATTCTAAGACAAATCAATATGATTGTAGCTCTCAACATTTCTTCACATTCAATTAACTTTAACATATTCTAGGGAGTTTTGTACCAGGATTAAGATTCCATGAAAGATTAAATACTTTAACTCTATCAAATTCAAACCAACTAAAATTTTATACCTACTGTACTAAAAGATTGATGTTGTAGTTGTTCTAGCCGTGAACAGTCGCTTATCAAAAAAACTAGCCTCTTTAAAAAGGCTATAGTGTTATGATTTTTTGAGAGCTTTGGACTCTATTGCTAGCAGGTCTATCGCCACCTTGACATCTTACGATTTTCCTATAGCCGTAATTCGATTTACAAATAATTAGATCAAAACGGCAAGAGGTGCAAATGAGGGTAGCTACATCAACCTCCATTCTTCACCAAGTGCCACATATTGGCTCTCGGTAATAACAGTGTAGCAAAACGGCGGTGCATCAGCATGGCCGGAGCTCTGAGCTGAAACTATATAAAATATATATGTATATATATATATATATATATATATACTGAACTACAAAAGAAATGTCGCACTGTAAAAGATTATTTGTTTCCCACACGATATTCAGACTGTATGGATTTTATCACGTTTCTAGGTAATTTGACATCAGGAAGATGTCACTGACCCACAACACCACTCTCTTTTGAAAACACAAGGGTTGCATGTAGGGTTCGAACTCGCTCACAGTTTTTGAACATAGTAATGCTCACGAACGCATCTTTATGAAAAGCATGATGCACGTGCAAAACGTTGACTCATTGGCACCCAAATTTACCAGCCAGTCATTCGTTTGCCGAACGCAGCAAGAATGCCAAGACTGACACAGAATTAGAGAGAGCAAGCCATTGGACGCCTCCATGCTGGTCAACGTCCATGGGTCATTGCTAATAACTTGAAGTGCATTATTCGGACAATTGAGCGGCTGAAGGAATGATACAATGCCGCAATCAACACGGATGATCGTCCCACGATGTATATATATATATATATATATATATATATATATATATATATAT
>NC_068992.1:54574991-54575912 GCF_001194135.2 Octopus bimaculoides
CCTAAGGGTGGATGTTACTGTTGCTTTTAGCCCCAGGAGAACAGTAACATCCACCCTTAGGGGTCAGCCACATTTAAATGGCAAATATACTTCACTTTATCGTGCAGTTACTGTTAACACCTCGTTCAGAGATTTAACATATATATATATATATATATATATATATATATACAGATATATAATATATTCATACACACACACACACACACACACACATATATATATATATACAAGCAAATACACACACATACCAACATACTTGCATACATACATACATACATACATACATACGTACGTACGTACTTGCATACATACATACATCAACGTGTATACATTCACGAAACGCTTATATAATTCTACATATATGAACGAACTTCTATATCGACTCAACTTTTACCGTCTAAAGATCAAAACTACAGCTTCTTGAAAAGGTCAACAATCAATCTTTATTTATTTATTTTATTTTATTTTATTTGTTTGTTTATTCTTTCTCAATGAAAAGAAGAAAACAGATACATATTTGTTCGGAAGAATGTCTTTCAGTATTCATTCCCTTTACAGACCACCACCTACATCATTCCCCATTTTTGCATTTCTTTCCTTCCGAATTGGTCATCGTGGTCTTGCTTCTTTCACTGCTGGGACGACAGAAAAACTTAGTTGAAACAAATGTTGTTTCATCTATTTTGGGATCACGAATAAAAAAAAAATCATAATAATAATAAAAGATTAAAAAAAAATATATTAAAAAAAATTAAAAACGCAAATACAGGAAAGCAATGATGACTAAAATTCCAAGTTTGAACAAGAGATCTTTATTTGAAATTCGTTTTCATTTGTTTTGGTTGTTTATGTTTTTCTTTTTTTACTGTTACATCTTTTATATACTTATTTTTTCACTTATTGATAATAAGATATTTT
>NC_068992.1:54576766-54579695 GCF_001194135.2 Octopus bimaculoides
TATATATATATATATTTACATACACATACATAGGGCCTTAAGTACATGTGTTAACGGTGCATTAGGTAAAATGAACATACATACTCTTGTGTGTGTGTCTGTGTGTCTGTCTGTCTACAAATATTTGTGTAGGTGTAGCTGTGATGAAAATAAGGCTAGATTGTGTAAAGTTACTCACAGATGCATGTTTATGTATAGATATGTGTATATGTATGTATGTGCGAGTATGTGTGTATTTATATTTGTAACAGACAGACAGAGAGAGAGAGAGTGTGTGTGTGAGAATTTGTGGATGTGTGCGTGTGAGCGTATGTTTGTGAGTGAGTGTTGTATGTACGTGTGTGTGGGAGAGAGAGGGAGAGAAAGAGAGCGAGAGAACACGGGGAGAGGCCAGACAGACAGTCAGACAAACAGTCTGCTTGTGTGTTCGTGTGAACATCTATTTGTGTGTGTGTGTGTGTGTGTGTGTGTGTGTGTGTGTGTGTGTGTGTGTGTGTGTGTGTATTAAGACTCAAGTAGCCGTCTAAAGTGAATTGAAGGTTAAGTTAATAGATAATATCTCGCAAGAAAATCGAGCAATAAATTTAATTGAGAATTCGTTCCATATTGCAACCTCTGGTAAATTAAAACTTACACAAAAATCTCATTCATGAGATTCTACTGAATAGGACAGTCAACTAGTTCAGATCATGAAAATACTCGAAACTTTCTCACCGAGATGACTTGTTTTATTTAGAAGATTTTTCGTTTGAAAAACCTATTTCACGGTCAACTGAGTCCGAGATGTAAATCCCGTCTAATGGATCTGACATCCATCGGGGTTTTAGTTAAAGCACTTAAAAGAAGGACAAGCCGGAGCAAGCTTGGAGCTGTCTTCTGTCTTTTGGGGGAAATTTGTAATGGTTCTTGTGTTTAGAAACGGCTCTCAGCTATTTCTGCTATCAACAGTTTTATCTTCGTATATAGAGAAAAGACGGCTACACTGAGAAAACAGACAGTCAGGCCGACGGAGAGAAAAGCCAGATAAACGGCTAGACAGACAGAGTCACAAATAAACAGATGAACGGGTAGACAGACAGACTCACAAATAGAGAGATAAACAGTAGAGAAACAGTAATAGTAAGAAAAGTAGATTGGCAGACAGATAGATAGATAGATGCAGATAGATAGATAGATAGATAGATAGATAGATAGATAGATAGATAGATAGATAGATAGATAGATAGATAGATAGATAGATAGATATCTTTTTATTATAGCCACCATTTGTATAGTGTGACGATGGCTTAGCTGGTCGAAACTTCTCACAAATGCTTTGTCGCTACAACTTTGACATTGCATTCTGACATTCCATATGGTCCTTTTTTCAGATCACATTCAAGTCAACCATAGGCACAGGCATACACCAAGCGTAGCTGTGTGGTAAGTTTGCATTCCATCCATATGGTTCCAGGTTCAGTTCCATTGCGATGCGCCTTGAGTAAGTGCCTTCCACTATGGCCTCGGGCCGACCAAAACCTTGTGATTGGATTTGGTAGATGGAAAATCAAAAAAGCTTGTCATGTATGTGTGTCTTTGTATTTGTGCATGCTCCTACTACCGCTACGTAGACGGTGTTGTTTTGATTACCCCCTCGTAACTTAGCGATTTTGCAAAAGAGGTCGATATAAAAGTACCAAGCTTCAAAAAAATACAAGTACTGGGGTCGATTTATTCTACTAGACCCTTCAAGGTGGTGCCCCAACATGACTGCAGTCCACTGACAGAAACGGGTAAAACTTAAAAGACTAACTAATGATTCTGTCTTCTCGATTTGAGCGAGTGTTTATTGTTTATTAATTAAAATTCTTGGCTCTCCTCTCTCTCTCTCTCTCTCTCTCTCTCTCTCTCTCTTTCTCTCTCTCTCTCTCTCTCTCTCTCTCTCCTCTTTCTCTCTCCTCTCTCTCCTCTTTCTCTCCCTGCAAAAATATGTTAAGACCGACTTTACTGTCCAAAATATAGATTACAGTATGTGATAAAGACACTGACAGTTAAATATTCAACAATTATGACCTGGTTTACTCCAATTTTTGTACGTGTCACACTTTGTTTCTCACGCATATCATTTCGTCATTTTCTATTCGGTATATGCTTCATAAACTACAAAGCGTTATGTGTCCATATGTTTGCGTGTATATGCGTGTATGTATGTATACATACATATATGTATGTACGTAGGCATGGCTACATATATGTATTTATGTATGTATGTATGAACTATGTCTAAATGTATGTATGAATACATGCATGTATGTATGCATGTATGTATGTATGTATGTATGTATGTATGTATGCATGTATGTATGTATGTATGAAGTATGTCTAGATAAATGCATGAATGAATGTATCTATGCATGCATGTATGTATGTATGTATATGTGTGTATGTATGTCATTGTTCAGTTTCATTTCAAGATTTCTTGTCAATATAGAAAGAGCCGGTTTCTAACCTAGATCCAAGGATCCTTCACTGGAATTTCTACATCAACAGGGTATTTTAAAAATAAATGTGTGTGTATATGTGTGCAAAATTTTGAGTCAGTGCATGTGCAGATATGTATGTTTTGCTTTATGTATTTTCTCACGCATATAGTTACGTCTTGACATGCGCATATATGTATGTATCAATCAATCAATCAATCTATCTATCTATCTATCTATCTATCTATCTATCTAAAGTTGGTGCTCCAGCTTGGCCGCAGTCAAATGACTGAAACGTGTAAAAATAAAATAAAAGAGAATACATATACATATATATGCCGAACCGCTACGTTACGCGGACGTAAACACACCAG
Organism: Octopus bimaculoides; assembly: GCF_001194135.2. Classification (NCBI taxonomy): domain Eukaryota; kingdom Metazoa; phylum Mollusca; class Cephalopoda; order Octopoda; family Octopodidae; genus Octopus; species Octopus bimaculoides. Next base: position 54,579,600 of record NC_068992.1, read on the forward strand.
CATCGGTTGTCAAGTGATGGTGGGGGGACAAACACAGACACACAAACATATACATACATACATATATATATATATATATATATATATATATATATA
>NC_068992.1:54580291-54583303 GCF_001194135.2 Octopus bimaculoides
GTGTGTGTGTGTGTGTGTGTGTGTGTGTGTGTGTGTGTGTGTGTGTGTGTGTGTGTGTGTGTGTGTGCGCGTGTGCGTGTGCGTGCGCCCGTGTGTATGTTTGAATGCATCCACTATTCATTTCTTTTTTCCTCTCATTAAATTCCAATATAATCGTATCATAAAAATGCATGGTTGGAGACCCAACCTTCCAAGTACTTTTAAATGGCTAAGAAAAACTGAAGGACCACAACAAATAAGTGTTTGAATCTGATCCTCCTATATTTTCTTTTACCCAAAGCCAGGAACTTTCCAGCACCTCCTCATATATCCATAAAAAAACACTAACCTGATTCTGCGGTAACATGAGCAAAGGATGATAGTTTGAGGCAAACGTAAATAAAAAGAATATAATAAACATTAAGAGTGCCAAACGTTGAACAATTATGAAATGGCTGAAAGCTGATAAGTCGTAGTTATTCTTATATATTATATAATGTATATTTTTAACAGCCAACATAAATCTATAAAACGAATCTAACGTCCTGACACAAAGTACTAGTCGTAACTACAATATGATATTATAATTGCAGAGGTGACAATTGTTAAAAATCTTGCAGTAGTAGCATTAAGGGTAGATCCTTACGAACAAAAGGCCATTAATGTGCAAGGATAAAAAGTAAGATGTATCTGCGCGCGTGAAGAAAACTCAAAACAAATTTAATACGTTAGACGTTATCTTAAGACAATCAGAGACAGCACAAAAATATATCAGCTTCGGTGTTGTTTTAAAAAGTAGGCATGTTACAGGATTTCCGCAGTAATAATTTCAATGTTGCGAAAACTAATGGTTTCAATTTTGGTACAAGGCCAGGAATTCAAGAGGGAGGATTTAAGTCGATTGCAACGATCTTAGTGCTCGACTGGTATGTAGTTTATCGACCCTGAAAAGATGAAAGGCCAGGCTGATCACTGTTGGATTTGAACTCGGAACGTAAAGAACCAAATCCAACTTTGTAAGACATGTCCGACGCTCTAATTTCTTATTTTCTCCAGGATGAAAGGATGAAAAGCAAAGTTTACCTCAATGGGATTTGAACTCGGGACGTAAAGTGCTGAAAGAAATGCCGCCCGAGCATTTTGTCCGACGCGTAAACGATTCTGCTGGCTCACCGCTTTCGGATTATAAAAACAGTAATTTTACGAAAAAGTTGGAAATATCGAATATAGGTGCATGCGTGTATGTGTATATGTGTGTACGTGTGTGCATGTATGTATATGTATATAAATATGTGTGTATGTGCTTATGAGAGTATGCATATATATGTATAATACATGCATACATATATGTGTATATAAATATGTGTGTATGTATATATGCATATATATGTGTGTGTATATATATAGATAGATAGATAAATAGATAGATAGATAGATAGATAGATAGATAGATAGATATACACACATATATATAAGTATATACAACTGTATGTGTGTGTCTGTGTGTGTGTGTGTGTGTCTGTGTGTGTGTGTGTGTGTGTGTGTGTGTGTGTGTGTGTGTGTGTGTGTGTGTGTGTGTGTGTGTGTGTGTGTGTGTGTGTGAAAAGAGAGAAAATAGAAAGCTTCTGACAATGCAGGAAGTTTAATAAACCTTTATAGTTCCGGCTCAAAAGACCATCTTCAGAAAAAAAACAGTATGGGAAACGTCCACTTATGCAGGTTCCGTTAACCCATTCGAATCCTCTGTAGCAGCAGAAGAATGGTTTTTCATCTGAAGATGGGCATTTGTGCCTGAAATATAAAGGTTTCATAAAACTTGCCACATTGTCAGAAGTCTTTGATGTTCTCTCTTTTGTACCTTCTTCGATATTACAAAGCTTCAAGCGAACTAAAACGCTCATATACATGTGTGTGTGTGTGTGTGTGTGTGTGTTTGTTTGTATTTGTAGGTGATTCTGTTACAAATGGAAGGGATCGTTGAGTAAAGCACACAGACATCAAGTATTGAGTGCTTTACTATTACTACATGAATGTTACGTTGAAACAGGCTTGTAAGAGTAATCTGCATTAGATAAATGTGAATAACTGCCAATGTGCAAGAGAGAGAGAGAGTGGGGGGTGCGCGTGTGCGTGTGCGTGTGCGTGTGTGTGTGTGTGTGTGTGTGTGTGTGTGTGTGTGTGTGTGCATTGAGAGATATACTGGCAGAAGATATCTAATAGCGCAAATAGCAAAGAATAATTAACCAAAAATTAACCAGGAATGCAAGAGTATTTACGATGAATGAAAAGAAAATATATACATATGGTTACATGCATACATACATACATACATGCATACATACATACATACATACATACATACATACATACATACATACATACATGCATACATGCATACATACAATAGAAAAGGTTCAAATCAGGCAGACTGCGATTAACACATACACACACGGGTTTAATTAGGATAAAATGAGAATTGCCCAATCTGAAAGCGACTAACTGCATATCTTACGTAACCACCCTTTTCCCCTGATGATGGGGACATTCTATGGGAATGAATCTTAAGAGTCATATGTAATCTGGACGATTGTACCCTCGAAACGATCGTTAGAACACCTTATTTTCTTCTAACATTTACCCAAAACTCATTTTGATGCCTATTACTTTCTCTATATTATATTTTGAATTTTTAAAAACGACTTTTTTTTTTATATTCCATTATTATTTTTATCTATACTCTGTTATTATTGTGTCTACATATTTATATGACTATATATTCACGTATATTTTTAGTATTCATATATTTTTATATTTCTAATAAAAAAATTTATTTTTCAGATTGAACAATTCTTATTTTATCCTAATTAAACCCATATACGTATGTGTTAATCGTAGTCTGCCTGACATGAACTTTTTCTATTGTATCTATTATACTTGTCTCGAGCTTCGGGTTCGACTTAAGCACTTCTACGCTATCTATGTTTTTCGAAAGAAAATTCTAATTATATATATACATATATATATATATATATA